>NW_009951855.1:1425864-1449949 GCF_000747805.2 Chaetura pelagica | reverse complement strand
GGGGGGGGGGTGGAGGATGGGCAGTGATGCAGTCACTGGTTGTCACTGTACCTTAAATTTTCTGCTGCAAAGCCTGTTAAAAAAAAAAACCAAACCCAAACAACCCAAACCCACAAAAAGGCACAGGAACAGAACAGGAAGAGTTGCTTAGTTTAAGTTTCAATATATTTCATATATATTTAATATACTTTTTCCAGAACACCTGATGAACTCTCATAGACCTACCTGGTTAACTTTTTGTAGTAATGCTAAAATATGAATTCTCCAAGTAGACCATGTGGAAAATAATCTCTATATTATACTTAGTTCAAGAATGAAGCTTTTCCCTGTGTCTAACAGGCTTTTTATAGTATTGAGGTGCCATCATTCAATAATTTAAAGACCACAGACTTAATAATATCTACCATTTTCTGAATGGGAAACACTGAAAATTGAATTACTGTCAGACTTTTGTAGTGCTCATTATTAAGCAATGCTCAAGTTTTATAAAAATAATTTTGAAGTTAAAGTTAAGCACATGTTCTTGAGGAGAAAGCCTGACAAAAATTAAGTTTGTAGTAATGCTTGCAGAGATAAGGTACTCAATATATGTAATACGTTTTGATATAGTCATCATTTCTAGGGGACTTCAAAGTGTTATTAACTGAAACCTTCCAGCTTGCCACTCTTCTGAAGGTTTTATTTAGTGTCTGTCAGACCCCACAGTGGAGAGGGGCACATGTTTCAGGTAGTAGTAGAAGTGAACATGGAGCTGCCAGGGTTTAACACTATAGGAGAAACAACTGCATCTGTCAGTCTTTGAAACTTTCCATCATCCTATGTCATTCTCCAAGATATAGTCCTAAATACCTGTCTTAAAAAGTAGGGAATATAAGTAAGAGGAAAAAATTCTACAGGCATCAACAACCTGATGAAGATCTGGTTGAGGGAAGAAATATTTCTTTATCTTACATTTATTCTATACTAATTTTTCTTTATTTTTATAGTTGACAGTATTAGAATGAGGCTGAGTTATACATATAAACCTGCTGGTTTTTGGGAGGAGATATATGCAAAAGGGAATTCAGTGAAAGATTTTTTTTAAAAAGGGCAATTTTTCATACCAACAGCAAACCATCCTAAACACGGAACTAGTTCAGATTATTTCTACATCCCATCCAGACCTTTGTCTGAAAGCATTGCTGTGGTACCTTTGCTGCTACAGAAAATCTCAACTGTTCAGCAGATGTTGATTAAAGACATCCAAGTTGCTGTGTTTAACGTTTCAGTTTAAGTTTAGTGGTGCTTTGATAGTTTATATGTATGAAAGGCTGTGTCTGGCCTCCAGTAACTAATGGTGAAATTTAATATGTGCATTGTCTTCTGTGCAGCTATAGTGCAAATATTAAATTACGTTTCATAGTAACAAGAATCTTAGTTCTCAGATGAACAGCATTTTGAACACTACAACTCTTAATTGTTACAAACCTATGTACATTGACCATATGCTAATTTAGAATGATCAGGAAAAGACATCTTTAGAAGAAGGGGACAAGGAGATACATTATCCTGCAAAGCTTTTCTTTCATGTAAAGTCATTACACTCCCTTATAGATGTATATAGATGCTCTCTCTAACCAAGAAAAGCTGGTTTCCCAAAAGGAAATTTTCCAGTACAAAGCGTATTCTTATTTCTAATTAATTCCTGCCTAACTGTTTATCTCTGCCTTTATGGGTATTTTCCTGCTTTTTAACCACTGGCACTTAAATAAACCCTTATAAAATAATACCAGTGAAACTGCATTCTCTGTGTACAAATTCTTAATCCCATTTTTTAAGGGCAGGATGCTCTTCTAGAACAAATTAACAGAGCTGTATTGAATTGATATATTCATCCTTTATTTTAGTATGCAGGGGGCAGACCTGTTATTTTTACTTTCAATATAAAGTATTTCCTAGTAGAGATTTTTTTTTTTTAATATTTAAGATAATCTTCCATTATTAAGGCTTCCATCCTCCCCCTTCAACCTGTCTGCCCCATTATTCCTTACTCTGAGAGTTAGAAAATGTAAAATTTAATATTTTTCCTGTCTTGATTTTGATGAAGCATTTTTATTCAGAATGTTTTACAGGAAAATTAGGAATTAAGAGAATATTAGAAATCTCTGAAATTATTTCAGAAGACTTTAGGAAGAGGTATGCAATTGAGGATTAAAGTCATCAGCAGTTTTAAAGCACTGCATTTATACTTTCTCTTCCTTCACATGTGAAATGTCTGATTTATAAATTCTATACAATCAATTTGTCATTTTGAATGAAGAGCAGTGCACTTATATGAAAGTCTGTGAATTAAAAAGATAATACTGAGAGTTCTCTGTTTTGGAACAATCAAACAAAGAGATAATTAACTCTCAAGTGAATTATTTGTACCTTTGAAGTCTTTATACCAAATATGTTTAATATCATTATACTGTTTTATGTAAAAGTCATGTTATGAAACTATTAATATGAGGAGATCTAGAATTACTGTTAAATGTAATTTATGGCCAGGGTTGTCTAATTAAACTAGTTGTATCATGCTGCAGTAAAAGTTAGACATCCGTTGTACTCGTAACTGTTAAACACTCCTGTAGAATAATATGATGATCAAATGTGCGTTCATTTTGCTTTTGTCTAGACTATCGTATCTTTTATAGCTTTCCATTGGAATAAAAACCATAGGAGTTTTAAAATTCAAATCTTACAAAGCATGTTAAATATCTTTAAAACTTTCAGGAAAGGAAGTAAAGGTATTCTTTCACTCAAGCTGGTGATTTAAGTGGTAACCCTAAGCTGCCAATAGAAATATAGAGTGATATTGGTAAAAACAAAACAGATATTCTGAAAGTATTACAATGCATATGTACATAAATTAGAAGTATATTTTAAAAGTCAAGAAAAAATAGGAGATTACATATTATGATAGAGTTTACTTTTGGTGTTAATTCTTTAACTGAACTGTCTGCATAGATGTAAATAACAGCTCAATTGGGCAGTGACTTTATGGGCTAGAAATATTGTATTATAAACTAAAGTTCTGGACTGACTATGGAAAGAATGAATATAAGAGAACAAGAATAGATGTAAAAAAAAATCCTTCAGGTAATAAAAAAAAAAGTCTCAGCATTGATTGAAGACTGAAGTTGACTTAAAAACTGTGAAAAGAGATGAATGGGCAACTACAGTTAATATCAGAACTTGAAGTGAGAAGGCAGATTTTTATCTCAGATATGACCTTCTTAAATATTTTACATTTAAAAAATATTCTTCAGTATTTCAGTTAAGGGGGAAAAGAGTGCAAATGCAGAAAAGAATTTTGGAGTGTTAATACCAGGAGGCTGAGGGGAGTGATTAATATCAGTTTAGAAGAGTATTTGCAATGGGATGTGGTAGTAGACATTGCCAGAATTTCTGTCTGCAGAAGTACTGGGCAGCAGAACAATAGATACTGTCTTTCTAGGTGCCTTTGTGTCATTCCACCTGAAAAACTATCCTTGATTTCAAGATGTTTCATTGCCAGAACAATGATGTAAATGTGAAAGAGTTAGATAATAAGAATAGTTAGAGACCTGACAAGGACAGGAATCTGTTCAAAACTAAAAAAAAGCTTGGTTTTTCATTCTAATATTCTGACGGTATAAATATCACAAAAGAGGAGAAATTGTTTTGGGCAGTGTAAAACTTAGAAAATGAGTAGCATGAAATCGGATTGACAAGGAGATCTGTTAAGTGACTCGATAGCTTTCAAATGGGAAAAGAAATTCAATTACTATAGGTTTTTCAATGGTAGGTGCAACAGAGGCCACAGTCCTGGAAAGGATCTTCGTGTCATACAGTGTTCCACTGCCCACAAGCAGGATTTGATGGAGTTTCTTGCAGTGAATGAAAACATTGCGTTTTCTCTAGGGATTAAGCCAGACTTCAGCCTCTCTGCACCACAACCTGCTCAACCTTTTGTCTTTGAAAGGAAGTGCAGTTTGTAAGGTTTCTGCCTGTTATTCAGAACTCTAGATGATGGCTAACATCAAACTTGTGCGTTTCCATGGCCATGATGCCCCAGAGACCTCTTTCATCCACATGCTCCTCCCTTCCAAAGCCAACTCATCACCACCTCTCTGAGGAACGAGGGACAGTTGAGATATACTCATTTCGCAATAGATTTTGTTCCAAGGGGGGGGGGGAAAGTCTTTTGTGTTAATTAAAAAAAAAAAAAAAAGTTTTCTGGATGTCTTTCTCTTTGCTATCTTAATAATTTTCCTAAGTATGTGACATCCTAACTCAAGAAAAGTTATGGCAAATCTGTCTTTCTGTTATTTTTTTGAGCTCAATTTAGTCTTTCACTGGTTAAGATTGTTTCTGTTTTACTGCCTTGTTTTCACTGACAAATATTTCTTATTAATTTATCAGGGCTGTGTTGCTCTTTAATAACTGCAATTACTTTGATAACATATTATAAAGTAAAATAGCTTTATTTAAAATGAGGTAATAAGCTTTGTAGTTTTTTGCTTCTGATACCTTGGATATCAACACCTAAATCTGCTTGCAGAACAGGTTGGTAATCTATTTTAAAGCTTATGTTATTCTTCTGATTCTTTATACATATTTCCCTTTTTATATTTGTGTATTTTAAAGTAGTACCATAACATACACATCTGTGTTGGGTTTGTTTGTTTTTCTTTCTTTTCTACTTCCTGTTAGCCAGCATGTTGATTTCTCTGTGTTCATTGCTCTGGAAGACTTCCCATACTGCTGTTTAACTGCCTCTTGCTCTCTTTCTGCAGCTCTTGAGGTGCCTATTCTTACTTTTATTTCTCTTGTAGCTTCCCTTTTTAATATTCTCTATTGCCTAACACTTGTCTGTAAAACTTATCTGCTGCCTCTCTCTTCTCACCATCTGTTAACTTTTTTTAATGACACCTCCTGTAATTTTTCAATTTGGGCAGAGGACCCCAAGTCTTCCCAATTGATACAGACATTATAGGAATGACAGTGTACAAACTGAAAGGCTATACACTGTTCATCTTCAATGATTTGTATTAAAAGTACAAGTTTGCCAAAGCAGCTTTTTTCCTACATGTGAGTTTACTTTAGAGTATATGTACTTTTCTACCTTGTATGCTACATAGCTTAACAGGTTTTTTTTATGCATTATCTTACTGAAAAACTCCTGTGTAAGTTAACATATCCTATTTTATATGCACCTATACCAAATAATACAAAACTGGTCATGAAGAAGAAATCATCAGATGTCTTCAAACAGCTGAAATACAGGATTGAGCAGAAAGGTATCATTTTTCATTTATAGTTTGGAGAAGCAGTGCAGGTCATTTTCAGGTGCTCTCAACGTGCAATTGGGCTAGACTTCAAAAAAAGTTCAGCAATCAGTCTTTGCCCTGTATCATGTAAAATATTGTGAGATGTAGGAATTCATACCAAGCCAACCCAGCTTGAAAATTTGGCCATGAATATATGCAGATGGTTGCTATAAGAAGCATTAGCTTGTTAAGAATGAGTGTCCATTTCTTTGTGTGTCATAACTGGAATTATTGTATTTGCTATCTGGAAAAATACCTATTGAATTTTGAGTTATATCACAATAAATAGATATAATGAGAGCAAAAACTTTTCAATGGATGTCTGACAAGACTCTGAGTCCTGCTTAGAAGAGGCCAGGAGTCAAGCTGTTTTGTTCTGAGAATTT
The DNA here is from genome assembly GCF_000747805.2 of Chaetura pelagica. Classification (NCBI taxonomy): domain Eukaryota; kingdom Metazoa; phylum Chordata; class Aves; order Apodiformes; family Apodidae; genus Chaetura; species Chaetura pelagica. Next base: position 1,444,230 of record NW_009951855.1, on the reverse strand, counting down.
ATTGGTCCCTGAAGAGAAGGAGACAGAGACTGAGTATTTCCAGATACACAAGTGGATATTATCAGCCCAGGCTTCTTTTGGCTAGCTTCCTGGTGAAGGTTAATTTTAGCATTAAGTTCCAGCTCTTTCTCAGCTGGAGTCTGGCAACAGAAGCCAAGCTTTCAGTCCAGGAGCTCCTTTCTGTGTGACGGCCTTCTCCTCTCTTGGCTCAGTTTGCCCACTGACCTGCTTTTATAGCCCTGTAAAAGTATCAGCTGACTGGAGGGCAGATCCCTGCCCTGAGCAGCCCTAGGGGAGTTTTGTTCTCTTCTCTGTATGAAAACTCGGCACACACATCTTGTTTCTTAATGCTTGTTGATTTCTTTAAATCCTTCCTGTTACCCATTCACTTCAATCCTATATTATGGAAGAAATCTAGAGTCTCACAGTAAGTAAAAATGAGTTAAATATTTCCTGCAGTGGTTGCACAATAAAACAAACACGGTTGTTTGAGAAGAAGAAAAGACAACTGTCACTTTTGATCCCTAATTGTAATTGCATTTACTTCTAGTTATTGATGTGCGTGAGAGAGGAGGCTGTTTCTATTTCTAGAATAACATATTTTTTTTTCCTAGTCACAGGTAATAGCACTTTATTGCAGGTACTGACCAGAGAATTGGCTGCATACTCCCAGTAAATTATACACATTTTAGTGATAATAGTTAATGGATTATTTTTTCTGTCCCAAACTAAGGAAAACCTGTATTTTTTTATTTGGGTAAGCCTTCAATCCTAGTGGAATTTTTAAAGATATCATAATGATGCTTTATGCTTCTGTACAGTCTTCCTTAAGATTTTAGTAAAACCCAGTTGATACTTCATACATTTAACAAACTGAATCATAAAGAATGTATAGTGACATGGGAAACACTTGCACATTATGTGAGTAGGTGTCTTGACTTTACTGCTGACTTACTTGCTTTCCTCAACCTACTTTAGGAAAGTTTAATTACTGTGTAATATCCATTTGGAAGCTTGATAGCAATGTAAATTTGATGTTTGTTTTGTTCTTTGCTTCTTTACAACCACTCAGTGGTGAACATGTTGAGTGCACTATCAAATGAATGGACAAAGTGAGCCTACAAGACTAAACAGTATAGTTGGAAGAATGTCTTCTGGACCTTTAAAACACCCCCTAAATCCCTTCCTCCTTAGGAGAGAGATGTGGTGTCAGGAAACCTGACAAAACACTTGTAGTAAGTTACAGTATAAAAGCAACTGTTATTCCTGTTCAGGTGGCAGAGCCCTACAGCTTTAGTCACAGCTGAGAGGGGTTCAAGGCCTGAAGTTTTGTTTGTAGAGCTTCTGTGGAAAGTGGGTGTCAGGTACTGCAAATCTGTGAAGACTGTATTTCTTTTCAGGTTACTGTACCTGTAAAGTATGTGAGCATTTTGAAAACAGTTCAATTAGTTATTGACTAATGGGAAAAAGAAATGTAAGAAATGGGTTTCCCTATTATTTTTGGAGTTCTGATAAAGTATTTGCAATCAAGTTCAATATATTACTGCAATCATGCAATATAGCAGATATTGTAAAAATAAAAATATATAAACAAAAATATAAATTTATTTGTTTTCCCTTCCAGAAAAACAAGTATTAGGGCCAGTTGTTAATATTTCACAGAATCATCGAATGCATTTAGATTAAGTCCCTTAAGATCATTGAGCCCAATGGTTAATCTAGGTTGAAAAATTGTATGTGACATTTTTGGCCTTATTTGTTTCCTTCAAATTTGTAATATTTTTCAACTCTTTTTTTCTAAAGGAATATCATCTTTGTCTCATTTTGCATATCCAATTTATCTCTAGTGATAGTATCTTCAGATTTTTTCTTCCTTTTCCAATTGCACTTAGAGTTAGCCATACTCACTGCATAGCTTGTTGCTTTCAAAGACTGGATGTGATTTATTGTCTCTGTTTCACATCCTGTTGACAATACTGTAATTTTACACATTCAGCTTAATAAGTGGTTGCTTATGAATAAATATGCATCTCCATTATGTCAATTTCTTTTTCCTTTAACTTTTTATGTAGGTTAATTTTAGTGCTTTATTTAGTACATTAGTGACAGTTTTTGCAGGTTAATAAGAAATTAGAGATATATATGGGAGTGAATAGCTTTCATAACATCTTGGATGGTCCTGGAATGCAAGTGGTATAAGCAAGCACTCTTTTCTATAGCTCAGAATTTCAGCTGAATTCACAGTGCTCAATTTTTGAAGATAATTTGTTCTAGACATTGAGCAAGGCAGAGATCAAATTCTCATGCAGTCTTCCACAACCATCTGTACACAGAGCCTGGCCTAACAAGGTTACTTGTACCTAGTATGTTGTCTCAAGGCTTGACGTTTGTTCTCTATGAAATGGGACACGTGGCTTGCTTAACATGGCAGTGTGTACTACAAGGAACAGCATAGATCCATGAGGTGTAGTTTCCCTGTAAATTCTTGGTTTGCAGTGTTAATACTGGATAATAGTAGCATTTTGTAAGTATAGAAAAGATATCTCTTAGGCAAGTTACTGATTTGTGGAGTTTTTTTGAGCTATTTTATGCAGAATTATTTTAAAATGGGATTATATACATTAATACAATAAACATGCAATAACATTACCCAACAAAATGTGATGAAAAATTTATTTCACTGAGGGGAGAAAAAAAGTGTCACAAATGCTTCTATTTCATTTGTGAAATTATGTACAATTTTGCATTGCAGTATTTCTGTGAAGACACTAATTAGAATTCAAAGACTTGTTTTTCTTAAGTACTGTATGAACTAAGATCTTTCAGGCCCAAAGCACTTACTACTTTGTTAAAGACAAGGTCACATGTAAAGGTTGTCAACTTCAAACAAAGCAAAAGGGGAGATGATTCTGTTATGTTGGATAAAATGGACACAGCCAGGTGGTTCTTAATAATGTAAAAGTAGTGGGTAACAAAAAAAGTCTTTGATGGTATAAGAATCATGAACAACCATAGAAGTAAGTTTTCAAACCACAGTGTTGATCTGATCAGCTCTGTAATCCTAATGGCAAAAAACCTGATGAGCTTGAAGAAGCAGAAAACATGTAATAGAGAAATGCTGTAACTTTGGAGGGGAAAAAATGTAAGTGTAGCTCAGGACAAAGATTCTGTTTACCTTTTTTTCTGGCTTCTTGTTACGGTCTTAAGTATTTTTCTGTTTTTTAAAACTTGAAAAGTATAGCAAAATTCAGAAGGGTTATTGTCTGTCCTACTTGGATTCCATGGGTTGGGAAGGGAGCAATAGTGTAATTACCAGCTCATGGCACTTCTCAATTGCTTTTGTCATCAGGTGAATGTGAGGGCTGAAGCAGCATTTGCTTAGCTCCTTTCTGACAGTCCCTGTGCAGGTGCACTTTGCTGCTTTGAACTGCACTCCTGAGGAAAGTTTGAGGTAAAAACTATTCAGGCAAGTCAGTTGACTTTTGTGAAAATTGTACAGGTCCATTGATTGGAGACTGTTTTCTTCTTGGGCACACACCATGTCCATGGCTAGAAATGGTGACAGTAAAGGACAGTGCTGGTCAGAAGGTTTGGGCCATCTGATATCTCTGATACTTAAGAAAGCCTTGTGGGGGAAAATAATGAAAGAATACAAAGTTAAAAGAGAATTGTGAACCACGAGGTATATTGTAATCTGAAGTAAGTACAATGCTGCTGTACTACTCCAGTTTGGCAAATATCAATTTGAAGGTAGTAAAAGGAAGAAACTTTGGAAATATTTTAAATTGAGTATTACCATGTTGTGGTAAGATTACAAGGCTTTTTTCCAATTACCCTAGTAAAGCCAAAGATTAGTGCAAATATTGCACTTTACTAAATATATTTAGTTGCAAGCAATTTTATTTTCTATTCAAAATTCTATTAACTGTTTAAAGTAGAATTAGTTTTCTTAAAGTATGAAGGGTTTTATGGTAAATAATGAAAATGAAAAGTTCTGTTTCCTCGCCTGTGTTTCAGTTTTAAATTTAAATGAAACTATTCTTATACTAATGATCTATGTCAATGAAACAGACATGAAATGTAGAATAGAGCAACATGAAATTTAGGGTTAAAAAAGGCAATGTTACAAAATGCTTGTTGTCTGAGATGTATAAAAATCAGATACAGAGCAGAGTGGATAATATGGGGAGCTAAGTTTAGCTGTGTGACTTTTCAGTTTCATGAGCCTAGGCCTAGGAAATTTCTGATAAATTCTCTTACAGTCTTAACCTCTCTTATACTTGGATGCCTGTCTGTGAAGGCAAATTGGTATAGCATGAAGTGCTTTGTTTGATTATGGAATATTCTTGCAAACTCTGGAGTATAGTACCTTAATTTTGATAATGAAAGGGATTTTCTTTTGAGAACCTGGGTTCCTCTAGAATTTTAAATCCTGCCTGTTAGTGAGATTTAATTTAATCCCCTGAGTATTTAAGAAGCATTTCTGAGAATGTCACCAAAAAGTAGCAAGATTAGCACTTGCAGTTTATTGACAGGATGCCTCATAGCAAAGACATTTATCTGTAAGGGTATTGTTTTTAAAAAGCAATAAAATCTGTCTTAAGCTCTGGGAATATACACACTTTCCAAAATACAGAAAGTATAGAACAGTTTCTTTTTGTACAGCTCATGGCACAGGACGTAGCAGTTTACAGAGGAAAGAATTGTGTGTTGACAAAACTACACAGTAACTGATTTCTGATCAGATAAAAATATAAGGGCTTGAGGATTAAGGAAGTCTTAACAGTCCCTGTCATAGATTGAATTCAGGCATGTTCAAAAGTAAGTAATTACTCAGCAATAAAATGGCATCCTTACGTATATGCCAGTATCCAAATATATGTTGAAGAATGACAGAGGTTACCAGAGGGTTTGTTGTTCTTTCTAAGTTTAAAAAATCCAGGAAGAACTAAATCATATCTTGTGTTCTAAAATTCTAGCATGTGAGACTGCTCAATCTTTTTGTCTGCTGTAATATTTTTGGGAAGTTTGTGATTAACTGGTCATAAAATCTTGTCTGCCTGAGCACATCTTTACTAATCCTGTGTCCATCTCAACAAACAAATGCACACTCTGCTGTATTGATTCTGCTTTCACATACCCCAGTGTGGTCCAGTTCCCATCAAAGTATTTCCTTCCTATATATAGCACAAATAGAAGAATAATAAGATACTTTAATCTTATTTTATCTATGGACTATGCACTGAATGACTTATTGAAAGCTGTTGTGATTCAATGGAGATGTTTTTAATTTGCTGCCTGTTCTCTTTACCTCTGAGGAAAGAATTTTGTAAATGTTGAATAATTTTAAAACATGTTTTCTTAGTTAAGGGTTCCATCATATTTTAAATTAGTTTTAAGAGGAAGGAAATAGTGTAAATGCTGTGGAATTCAGATAAGCACTGTGCATAGGAAAGTAGTGCTTGAATTTAAAGTGCCTAGACTTGGTAGGTCAAGCTGATCATAATACAGGACCAGATCTTAAACTTTTTTTTCAGAGACATGTAATCTCTATTCTCTCACCTGTTTTAATTCGTTTTTACTTGAGAAACTATTTTGAAGCTGAAATGTGCAATTGCTTAAGTATTCCACAGGGTGTCATGAGGTAGTTGTTGGAATCATTAATACTTGGATGGAAGTAAAGAAGCATAGTGTGCAGTCCTCTGAATACCAGTTAATGTAATTTTATATGTGACTAATACACGTGCTATAAAATAAAAAGTTCTTAACTCATTAACACATGTATCTTATTTCTGTATCTGTGTAAAATATACACACACAAAAAATATTATGAGAGGTCATTTACAAGAGTGAGCTATTCTCTCAGGTCTTCTATATATATCTTGATCTTGTATAGTTTACAGAGCAAGTGGAATCTTTGGCTCATGTAAACTATGAATATAAAAAAGAAAAAAGGTACAATACTTATTTTGCCATAGTTATATAGAATTTCTAATTGAAATGTGCTCCTCCAAATTTATTTTCAATCTTAATTTTACTTTTATTTTCTTCTAAAATTTATATTTATTGAAATTATGTGTATACAGTGCAAGCAGATGTACTGTGGACTTTATGATTTGTTATTATAGACATATGTGATGTCAAAACTTAACTTCAGACTGTCCTTCCTTCACTTGAACAGTGTAGTAGGACGACAGTTTTTACCAAAACATGCCCCAAATTAAAGTGTGCTTGATTATGGTGATATATTTTTGCATATGGAGACCAAATTTTTCTTGACATAACTGTTGACTTTTGCATGCTGCATGTGCATTGAATTCAGCTTCATATGTGTAAAACAGCTTTTAAATACAGTTTAACAGTAATTGGGAAGGATCCTGCATCTGTTTAAATCTGAATTGCTTTAAGTGGAAATGACATTGGCCATGAGAAAAATTACATTACTTTATGAAACGAACAGCAAAACTTCCTTTCTTTCAGTGGCAACAGAATATGATCCAAAGTGTAAAATCACTGATGAACGTAAGAATTTGAATCTCTCTTGACCTTAATAATTTGTCTAATTTTAATAGCATATATAAAACCAATTTTGAAGACAAATATACCTTATGGATTTGGGCATATTTATTATATTACATAAAGTGCTATACTAAAATAATAATTAATTTTCTTGATACTGTTTATTTGTGCTAAGTATTATGCAACAAATGTTGGGTTTATGCCAGTGGCATAATAGTGAGTGGCACTAAGAGCAGAGGATGCAGGGAGGTTGACTCTTCTGACAGACAAATAACAACATTTTACACATATGATATTCCAGATGTACTCTGCATTATTCCTAGAAGGTCATAGTGCCTTACAGCCACAGGTGATTACCATGACAGTCAGAAGCTGAGTGCTTTTATTCAGATTTGCTTGATCCCGTGGAACAACTGTTTGTACAAAGCTAGACCAGTTCAAAGCAGTTGCAATATCCAAAAATAGAGCAACATTCCTTGAACCTTAATGGAAAGGAAGAATGTGAACAGAATGGTGGCATTTGAGCTGTTGCATTGTTTGGTGGTTATAGTTTTTGGTTGTTTTTTTCTCTTCCTCCCCCTGCCCCCCGTTTGTTTGGTTTGGTTTGGTTTTGGATTTGGCTTTTTGAGATATAAACATCCTGATCTCTGTCCAGGTGAGTTTTCTTTACAGCAACAGCATCGTGGAAGAAGAGATTTTTAGGCAGGTTATACTCTTTCTTCTTCCTCAGTTTAAGGTTCCCTGCGTCTCCCTTTCTTTGTCTGTCTTATTGCAACTGGGATAATCTAAAGGGGTAATTCCACACATACTTTGAATTACTGAGATAATGCAGTACCTTAATCAAGAGTGATTAATATCAGAAAATATTTAAATAATACCTGACTACACTGAGGTTTTTTCCTATAATTTATTAGGAAATTATACTTTTTTTCTGGCTAAAGAAAACAAAGCATAAAGGACAAATTAAAAACTCTTGATATGATACCATGTAAAACTTGGCAGTGTACTGAGGCGTATGTATCATATGTGTGATACCTATACATTCAGTTGATCCTAGCACCCAAATCCCTCTTTGAATGTTAAGACCAGGTTGATGAATATTATGATTTGTTTATATTTTCAGATTGAAAATCTACAGGAACAACTCAGAGACAAAGACAAACAACTGACTAATCTGAAAGACAGAGTGAAGTCATTGCAGACGGATTCTAGTAACACAGACACAGCACTAGCAACCTTAGAAGAAGCTCTGTCAGAAAAGGTAATCTTTTATCATGGAACCACAGGTGATCTAACACCTGTAGCAAAGCCTGTGGGCCTTGTCACAAAGCAGGTGGCTCTGTTCTGCTAGGATGAGCGAGGAGTGTTCCTGGCTGCTGACCTGGAACAGGGCTCTAAGGTAGAGGTGGATGTCCTTTTAAATGGGGATGGCCTACCAGTTTCAGTGAGATCAGGGTTTTTCTTCCAGTTAACTTCAAATATGAGATAATCCAAGTGAATTTACATGCCAAAAAGTAGTACAAGCATCCACTTTTTTTTTTTTTTTTCTTTTTTTTTTTTTTTTTTTTTCTTTTTTTTTTTTTTTTTTTTTCTTTTTTTTTTTTTTTTTTTTTCTTTTTTTTTTTTTTTTTTTTTGCATTTTAAGGTATATAACTTAAATGTGCACAGATGAATGCAACTAATTAAAGTATTATGTGCCATTCTGCAGTGTGTAATCCTAGGAAGGTATTTAGGACTGTATGTGACTGTAAAATGCTATTGTGGCTGTGGACACTAACACCTGAAATGCTAATATTGGATTTTAGATTTCTTTGTTTAATCACTAACATTTGCTTGCTCATCAACTGTGAAAAATATTGGCATTATTATTACATCTGTAGCTTCAGATGGGTAAGCTTTACAGCATTCATGCAGTAAAGAAAGTGCATACATTTTATTTATATTTCACTGCTAATCTGGGTACAGTGCTCACCAATCTCACATCATACATACATGAAGTACTTTTGAATCTGTTTTTCCTTCATGTACACTGTCTTTTCTGGATTAGTCTCTGTTGCCACTTTCCCAAAATGCCCACACAGCTGAGAATTAAAACACACTAACCATCATGCTGCTGTTGTCAATGTAGAAAGCAGAGTGAGTGTAACACCGCAAACTTCCCAGTTCTCCTGTGCAACTGAGCATGAAGCAGTTAGCCAAAAGCCAAAGAAATCTTGTATCTCATTTTCTGCCTCAGCTGTATCTGCAGTGCTTCAGAGAAAATGCACTTATGCCCTATTTAGCTGGGGTGATTTGCTGAGTTACAATCTGTCTTCAATGGTCATGCATTTCTTTGTTGAAAATGTTAATGTCAGTTTGCCACGCTTCATAGTAGAAGCAACAAGTGTGGAGGTATTGAATAGAACGTGTACAGTTGTCTTCTCACTGCAAGAAATGTGAAAGGCTAAGAAGTACTGGGTTAATGCCTAACCCAAATTAATGAGTGGCAATTAGTTGTTTTCATGGCATTTTGTACCAGTACCATTCTAAAATCTGTTGAAATAAATGTAAACTGATCCATAACTGTAAAGGGGTTAATAATTTTGAAGTTTTGTATGTATCTAAAATGAAAATGTTCTATTATTCTCAGTCACACAAGGTGTGACATACTACCAAACTCAGGATGTATGATTTTAAAAAATATTGTAGTGAGGACTCTTCTCAGGGGCTGTGCTATAGAATTTCTTTGAAACGTGACAACAGTAGAGACCCTGAGGGTATGAAAATTTTGTATCAAGGTTAATTTGCTGACTGTAATAAAGGTTCAAAGGCTGATAAATGATGCTAGTTTTAATGTTTTGGAAAAACTAGATCCTTTTCTGAAATGTATTTTGCAAGTAATGTCTACTTGATTTGGAATTGTGTGGGTATATATGAACAGATACAGTTTTTTGTAGAATCAGCGTGATGATTTTTCCAAGTTGAATTGATTAGAACTCATGTGGAGCCCCTAAGGTTGAATCCTGTACAAAATACTCATTTATGTACAGTTAGCTGAGAATGGCATCTTTCCTGCAGTGTTTGCAGGCTACTTTGAGTCCCCTCTACAGTGACTCTGATGGGATGTTTTCCTCTGCCACAGAGATTTCAGTCTTTTTGCAGCTGATGAAGGCCCTGGGATCTGCTGTGAACCCATGTTGCTGGGAAGTGGTGTGAAGCTGGGTTGTGCTGTGGTGTCTGGTGACTGTTTCAATTGCTTATGGAGAGATTGTTACTTACAAAAGCTAGGTGGCAGGATATAAAGGGAAGAACCCTGCATGTAGGTGATAATGCTTATCATTCCATATTACTTCAGAAATACTACTTTGGTGATCTAAAGAAAAGATAAGTAGAATTATAAAATAATAACTTTTTTCTAGAAATGAACATTATAACTGGAAAGTGTCAATTATTTTATGACATGCCCAAATAATTATGCAAATTAGTGTCTGTGTCAGGAATAGGAACACATGGCTTGAATTTTAACAAAAAAAATTATTTTGTTTTAAATTCTGTTATTTTCTTATGACTCTTCTGTATTTTGAGAACTTAATTAAATTATGAAATCATTAGTATTTGTCCAGTTTCTGAACAAATACAGAACAGTATAGCTCCTACACAGTTACTCAATGCTTTACAGTGACTGGAAGTCTAGAAAGCAATATTTATGTTAAACTTTAAAATCTAGAATATGGAATATCAGTTCGAAAATACATGACCCTGCCCTTTAATTTCATTAGCTAAATTTGTTTATGAGAGAATGATGTTATAAACATTCAACTTCATGATAATTCTGATGGATTTTTTTTGTTTGTTTTGTTTAATGTGTGACCACTTTGTCATATTGGGAAATTTTTTTACAGCTGGAGAATTCTTAGTATATTAGATTAAAAAAACAAAAGCAGCAGTGCAGAGTAGAATTAATACGAGCTTTTGAGAAACAGGGAACTTGATCTTAGAGCATTAGACACAACAAGGAGAAAGTTTCCAAGCATCTCTCTGTATGATTTTGATGTACAGAGATATCATGCACTTCTTTCCATTGCCAGTTTCTTGAAGGCCACACTTAGGAGGGTAGGTTTTCTGCCTTAATTGTAGTCTCTGGGATCTACATTGAAGGAAGCCAGTAGGCATCTTGTAGAAGTTCATAATGAAATATTATGTCTAGGTTTCTTGTGTCTTTTGGCAGCTAAATAACTTATCACGTCTCTTATTCCTATTTGTGTCCAACTTTCCAGTTCATCCTCATTGCTCTCAGTGAGTGATCTTACTGGTCCCTGTTTCTGTCTGCAGTAGCATTCTTAAGACTATATCAATGGTTATTAACTTTTTCCACTGCAAATACTGGTAGAGATAGAGAACAGATTTTTGTTCAAATGAGAAAAACCAAGAATCCTTGGTGATAGTTTCTTATTAAAAAATGCATCAATATAAGTATTTTTAAATAAACTTTAATTTGTAATGCTTTCAAGAAAGGATGCAGCTTTCATTCAAGACCAGCTCTTCATGGAAATAGTTTGTATGCTTTTTGTTCTTTTTCTGCTATATCCTCTTGTTTTTATACTCTGAGATTAGGCAGTTTCTGTCTTTACCTTAAGTTTTGTCAATTCCAATAGTTTTTTAAATGTAATTTATAAAATTATGAAGAAAATACTTCAGATGCTCTTTTAAAATAGAATTTAAATTTATTTAGACTAGTTTAGTTTTAACTACAATTTAATTGCTTTTCTTAGTTTCTATGGGGAGAACATAGTATTAAAACCTGATCATAGGATATGAGTAAATTATGAAGTTATTTTTAAAGTCCAAAACTCAGACATTTGAGCATTTATGTTTTTCCTGCATTGTTCTTGAAAGTACTCAGATTGAAATTTTGGCTCTGAATTTGAAAATATGGCTCCTTGTTCTTCATGGAAATAGATTTTCCAAGTATCTGTCTCTGATTTTCTTTCACATTTAGGGATGAGGTAGCTTGGTAACACTAAATGAGAAATTACTGTAAACACCATAAAATGGTATAAAAATTTCCTGAAATGGATTCCTTGTAATGTTTGTGATTTTCCAGCAATATTGCTGATGTAATTTGTTGTCTTGTCAGGAATCAGAAATGAACCAGCACAACTTTAGGTGTTAATTCAGCTAAGTTCAGAGCCTCTCCTAAGCACTGAAAACTCTTAACAATAAGGGTTACATTGCAATGAACAAAAGATAAGTTTACTCCTATTAAAAAGCCAAAAAAAAAAAAAAAAGTTTGTAAATCAGAATATGCAAAGCTGCTATCAGCTTCCTTGATGTTTTAACAAGAAACTTTTCAAAGAATATCTCAGCTCTTGGACTGGCCCAAAGCAGCTCAAGAGGTTGCTTTCATGAAGCTGATATTTATAAAGTTGGGCCTACTGTAGCAGCATACAGCAGATAAGCAATGGAGTATGTCTGATAATGGAGCTATATGCTGTGGCAATTCAGTTTCTGCTTCTGTGATAAAGTGCAAATAGATTAGACCTGTGAGGTCCTAGATTAGGGCTTAAGGAAAGCTCGCCAATGCAAATAAGCCTGGAACAAGAACACATTGTTGGGATTTCTGCAAGTTAGCTGTTAATCAAGTATTATGTGGTATATTAGGGCCTTTTAACACGTTTCTGACATTTAGCCTTGTGCAGCTGACAGATAAATTAGTCGTCTTTTGTGATTGACTGACAAAAAATGTATACTATTCATTAATAAGATGAAATAGTATTATGCTTAATTTATTCTAGAAGAAATCATTTAGGTAAATAAATCTTCAAGAAAGAAAAAATGCTGGGCAAAAAAAGTACTGCAACTGGAAGTCACTATTGTATAACTAGAAAAAAATATTATCAGAGGGACATAAATGCTCACAGTGGCTTCAGGAGGAATAGATTTGAAGCAAATCACATGCTTTTTACTTAGGCCCAGTTTAACATGCAATAGTAGACAAGTCCTATAGCAAGCATCTATACAGATTAATAACCCACATCTGCTTTTGATACTTGATCTTAACAGCTCATGTTATGTAATAAAATACATTGCATCATAGCTTACATTTGCTAAATAAACATTATGAAAAAGTTAGTTAATTTTTAAATATTTAAAAATAAGCAAATAAAAAATTAGATGTAGATTAGAATTCTAATATGTTTAATTGCACTTACACTGGGGGCTGCAATTAGCTCTCTAACAAGTGACCACAAACATTCCAAATAAGTAACAATCAATATGAGAAGCTGAATTTTTCTGTTGCTTGATTTGGCATTTAAATATTTTCAGGGAAATGTATACCCATTAAAATGAAATTCATTTCAGAGCAACCAAGTTTAAATAATTAGTTTAAAATAATAAAATATTTGGTTCATACAGAATCTTATTATCAGTTTTCAACTTGATACATGGCAATATTATGGCATTTAAATGAAAGGAGAGTGAATAAATGGGAGATCTTCAACAGGTTTAGTGAAAGGCAGGCATATAATAACTGAAAATACAAAGGGACAATTATGGAAAACTTCCCAGTCTTCTGTTTTCTAGTAACTAATTCCTTTGCTACGTAGCATTGAAGGAGGAACAGACTACCAGCAGAGGCAATGGACAGTTCTCAGCAGAGTTGCTGAGGTGTTCAGTGTGACAAAGGGATGAATTGTGAAAATGGGGGGGCGAGAAATAGAAGAAGAGAAACAACCAATGTTAGAGGTTGCAAAATCTAGAAAACGTCTTGTTCCACATAACCAAAGAGACTGGAGATTATCTAGTCCAACTAAGCTGCTCAAAGCAGGCTCAACTAGAGCAGTCTCCTCTGGATCTCATCCAATGGAGTTTTGAACATCTCCAAGGCTGGAGACTGCTCGGATGGAAATTACAGCCTTGAGTTTAGGCTCCTTTTAATGCATGTGAGTATGGGTTGTACAGCTGATGAAATGTTGTTTGTATTGTAATGCTTGTTGAGATATAATAACCACTGCTGAGAGTATATTGATATGGGCAAAGGTAAAATTTGTGTGTGTGTTGTGTGTGTATATATATACATATTTCTAGTGCCTGTGTTTTCATAGATATGGCAGTATAAGGAATCAGGGACAGAGGGAATTAGCGTGAGATCTCTCTTTCTAATAATATTAGGTTTCCATCAGTCTAGTCCAGTTGTAAGAAATAGTATTTTAAGTGATGAACCCTCTCTTAAAGTACTTTTTGAAGATTTCAAGCATAAGTACAAAACTACTTCAACAGAATATGTGAGTAGGCTGATGGTTCTACCTGAGCGACACCACTAGTAGTGTAGAGCTTTATCAGTTAGGATGTGTTTTTTTCCCCTGTAGGCTTAACTTTCCTAACTGATATTGCTTCCACTGCCTCCCTGATTATCACTTCAAACATAATGCTAGTAGTTTCCCTGATACTCTGCTTAAATATACCTATTCCAAATTCAAGCGCAATTATAATGGCTATTTTACCTGAAATGTTTATCTCTGATTAGCATTGGCATACTTCAAGTAGTGTGATATTGAAGAATGTAACCAAACCATGCTACTGCATCTGCTTTTTACAATTTACTGTTTGATTTCATCACCCAGTCCTTGACTGGGGATTTTCAACAACCCTGTGTAATAGTAACTTGAAGTCAGCAGAACATTTAAAATGTAGTTGAGTTTAAATTAGTAGGGGTACTAATAATTAGATGGGGAAAAAAATCTTCCTCTTTGTATAGTAAGTTGTATCAGGGTACTTTTGCTGTGTCTTGGACAATCATTTTTTTTTTGTCCTCTCAAAATATAATACATGTAAATTGTATGTTACTGATAGTTAGCAAGTGATTGATTTCTAATTAGATTTGGAGCCTTGAAAATGTCTTGTAACTGCTGTACAGGCTACTATAATTAAAAAACTAGAACACCAAAAAATATTTCATGCTGAGTAAACTGGTCGTGGTTTCCGTTTTGAACTTTTATCCTATACATTACTGAGATTAATATCTTTCCATATCTACCACAAGACTAAATATATTCATATCAGTATAGATATTTATTGAAGCTTCTGTACTATGTTACTTTTAGCAACCTTGATCTGATGCTTTTGAAATCAGGGGATATCTTGTATTGATTGTAGTACCAGTAACTCAGTCATCCTCTGTTTCTGAAAGTTGGTTTTTCTTAGTGCTACTTAATGTAAAGAAATTTTATTCTGTCTTGTCTTAAAATTATTCCCAACTTTTTCATTTTCCCATTCTTTCTCTTGTTAGGAAAGAATTATAGAGCGCTTGAAAGAGCAAAGGGAACGAGATGACAGAGAAAGAGTTGAAGAAATTGAATCATATAAAAAAGAAAACAAAGACCTCAAGGAGAAAGTTAATGCATTACAAGCTGAACTGACAGAAAAAGAGGTCAGTCTTTTCAGTAAAATTTATGTTCTTCTATCTATGTCATTATGATCAAGGAAAGTGCATTAGGATTACTCTTGAATCATTTTAAGTACTGAAATTCTGCCATTTCAGTGGTCAGCTTCTGAACTGCTGTTTTCTTAAACATTCTTCATAGTCCACACTCAGTTACATAAAATATTGCTTCAGCTTTTTGCATAGTTGTGTGTCATTATATCCATTTTTTTATTTCACATAAGCCTCCAGTAGGCTCACATATTCTGTAATGGCTCCTGTTTTCATCAGTTAGAACAATAGACTTCAAACTTGTCTGTGTTGTGACTGTTTCTGTGTTGCACAGCATGTCAGCTCCTATGGTTCCAGTTTGTTGTCTTCTCAAAATGGTGTATTTTGCTATCAGTGTGCATTTTTGTGTTAATTCTTTTTGGGAAAGGGGAGGGGGAACAGGATCCAAGTCATTACTAAACTGGCAATAAGTTAGTGTCTTGGTGCCTAGGAATTAACTTTTTACTCTTGATCATTTTCCAGTCTAGTTTAATCGATCTCAAAGAACATGCATCTTCATTGGCATCAGCAGGGCTGAAAAGAGACTCCAAACTTAAGTCTTTAGAAATAGCCATAGAACAAAAGAAAGAAGAGTGTAGTAAGTTGGAAGCACAGTTGAAAAAGGTAAGTTCCATCTTAAACAACAAACAACAATCAGAAAAACATCCCATACACTCATTTTGAAAAGATGAGCTTATTTACTCTTCTAGAGTAAATCTAAAATCTACCCATCTTATGCTGTTTGCTGATGCTTGCATCAAATACTGCTAATTTTTTCTTAAGAGGGTTGTACCAAAGCCACTAGTGATCCTCAGAAATTATTCTAAATAGCTGTATGAGGGAATTCTGAGAAGCTGCTACAAATAGATAAACTGGGAAAAGGACATTGGAGGGAAAGCAGAAGGGCAGAACAGAAGTATCAAACCAGCAATTTTTATGTGTATGAATTTATACTGCTATTAGAAGTAGACTGAAATGTTGGTAGTATGGGAAAAAATTTAAAGACTTGCACAAGAAATACTGTACTTTGTAATAAATAAAAACAAAACAAAAAAATCAGCTTCCAAAATGAAAACTTTAGCTAGGTTTTATTTTGGCATTTTTTTGGCTTTGTTGGTGAGCAAGTGTTTGAGACAATTAAACAAAACAATGCAGTTGATCTCAGCTAGTAATTCAGTATTTCTATTCAGCCAGTACTGGAAGCAAGCATTTAAAGAAAAAGACACAAATCCTATATTTTATAAAATTGTTGAAATTGGTGCATTAAATAGTTTTGCTTAAATGGTTTGCAAGTTTGTTGATGCTTTTTCAGCCATACATTGTTTCTTTGACCTTTTTCTGTGTCATTTGGGAATGTCTGCTCTCATTGTTTGAATCAAACTCATGACATTTGATGGGTTTAGGCAGTGTTTGCCTTCTGCAATTCATGACTACGTGTATGTCAAACATGATTTTTTTTTAAATTGATATGTAATATGTAATTTTCTAGAAAAAAAAATATTTGTCTATTCCATGAATGTTACCACTGCTGGGATAATATTCTGGCCCTCTTTTTACCCAGGTTGAGTAGTATCGTGCTCTGTGTTTAATCAGTATTTCAGTAGCCTTGCCTCTGAAGAAGGTACTGCAAAGTGTAAAGAATGCCAGATTGTAAACCTTATATTTCTCGTATTTTTTAATTTAAAACAAGTATGTGCAATTAGATGCCTATGCTATATGCTTAGTTGTAGAGGGGAAGGAAGGAAAGGAATCTTTTAAAATAAAAATATACATAAGCTTTTAATGGAAACACAACTACTTCAAATGTTGGACTGCTTAGAAATGCTTTTAATGTCAGAACTAGAATATCCAAAAAAGCTGTTTCTCTGAAAGTCCTTAATTTTTTCTTTTGTTAGAAAATGTTTGTTTGCTTTGCACTTCACTACAAAATATACTTCATTACAATCTGAAATATCTTATTTTCTTCATTTAAAAAAACTAGTTAAAAACATTTAAAAAACCTTAGAAGCAGAGATCACTTAAAAAAAAAATCAAAATCTTCTTGAAGTTCTTTAAATCCTGAGTCAATCTTTTATGACTGTACATATAAACACATCGTATGTTCATGGAAAAATAAGCACTCAGAAAAGTCAGAGAGTCTCTGGGACGTCTTTCATATAAAAAGGGAGTATGTTCCCTGTGATTATTGAATGAAAGTTGAAAACATAATAATTTTATTATATCATAAATACAGCATAAAGCCCCAATGAAAATTCACCAAACATTTGTAGGAGACCAGGTATTTCCACAATAAAATGTAGTTACAACCTTCTTTGTGGGCATGTTTAGCTGAACACAAACAGTGACTGTTAATGATAGTAGAGTCCAAACAGTAATTTTAAATTCACATTTTCTCTGATAAAATACTTTATGTTCAAACCTGTAAATATCCTGTATTAAAAGTAATTGGTCCCCAGGAATATACCTTTCACTCCTTAGGAAACTAACTGAAATGGGGATCTGAGTCATTCTTGCATATGTCTGAAGTTAGAGAGGAGGGAACATAAACTTAGTTTGGAGTAAATTAACCTGCATGTCCCATAAGTGTGCTCATGTTTGAGCATTAAGCACTACGGAAACAAGAAAGAATGGGCACAGTTTGTGTCTTTCAAAAGTGACTCCAAAGAGCTGGCTATTTTTTTTAGAAATTTGCATGCAGCTTATATGTTACTCTGCTCCAAAAACAACATAGAGATGGCAGTTTTCACTATGGCATTTTACAGTCATCACGGTTTAATGTTGATTTATATGTTTTACCTGATTATACTAATAAATATGAAGGTAGTCTTCTGTGCACTTTTTTTAGAGTTAGTTTTCCATGGCCAATAATATTAATAAGAACTGTTCCTGAAAGAAAAAGTGTACAATGGG
The DNA here is from genome assembly GCF_000747805.2 of Chaetura pelagica. Classification (NCBI taxonomy): domain Eukaryota; kingdom Metazoa; phylum Chordata; class Aves; order Apodiformes; family Apodidae; genus Chaetura; species Chaetura pelagica. The sequence goes on along the minus strand of NW_009951855.1, from coordinate 1,426,349 downwards.
CAAAGTCAAACCCTGTAGATTATTTATATATATAAAAAAAAGATTTTAAAAGTTTGTCTTACCTCATTTCTTCTCCTTCCTGTTTTTGGAGAGAATAAAATTCATTTATTGATAATAAAGACACATTTTTGTATTATTTGGTCTGGTAGGTCAACATATTTTTCAGTATTAGTTAACTGGATTGTTTTGTATTTCAGCTGGAGAAAATGTGCTTATTCTAAAACCACTGTTTTAATTTTAATTACAGTGGGCATGTTTCATAAAGTAATAAGTAGGATATTTTTAAGGGGCAATTATTGATGTGACTGTGCTATATTTTGGGACATTAAATAATATTTTGAACCATAAACATGCTTATTAATGTTTTTGCAAAAAAGATTATGGATTGAAATTCTAAAAACTAAAAAAATCATAACATGCACAATATAATGTTAAAATTCCAGACTTTTGTTGACTTTTTTGTATTCTAGTGAAAGAACAGCAGG
>NW_009951855.1:1390304-1425486 GCF_000747805.2 Chaetura pelagica | reverse complement strand
GGAATTACCTAATAGGTAGCTAAGTGTTTTAAATATATATGTGTCTATATATATAATCCTATTATCCACTCTAGAATTTCTTCCTTTTGTTATTTTTCATTATCTTAAATTTACTTGCTTACTGACACATTTGCAGTTGCTAATGTACTTTTTGCCAAGCTGTACTCTTCGAATGTCATTCTGCATAGAAAATTCAGTCGTGTGTTAAACAAAAGGAAAGTAATAAATTTAATGATACCATTTAATTAATCTTTCATTATTACCATCTTTGAAGCTTTGGTGATAAATTGGATCCTCAGCCAAAAGCACTTCTCGTGATTCATTGCTCGAGACCAGCACTTAATGTATCATCAAAAGTGGACACCTTTCTTTATTTCATGGGTTATTTAACTTGAGAAAAGGAAAGTAACACAAACCTTAAATTTCTTACTCCAGCTATTCTTTTTAGGAGCCAAAGTCAACATTTATGTTTCCCTAGTGCCTCTCACTTTCACCAAGGAATGTTTAGAATCTTAAATTTCTACTTTCTTATGACAAGTTCTTCTGTGCAAATGCACGGGTTTTGTTGAGCTAATGCTGTTTTCCTGAATCTTTCCTTCTTTTCCTGTCTGTGCTTCACTCCCTCCCAACTTTGCAATGTAGCAAGCTGAACAGTTGTTCAATCAGATGTACAATCCAGTAAGTTCTTTCTTAAATGCCCGCTGTAACATATGAAAGCATGAGGATCCATCACCTTATTGTGTTGTGCTCTTCCTCTGTGGAGCTTTGCAGAATTTCTTGGATGGTCACGATGTTTTATTCATTGTATCCAAATAAATGAACTTTGTGGACTTCAAGGCCATTTTAAGAAGATAAAATATGTTGAATAGGTGCACTTAGTGTTTCTAAGAAAACAAACATCCTAGCCTTTAGGTCCTCAACTTCTCCATTAAACTAAGCATGCAGATGATTTTGATTTTATTTTTTTGTTGTTTTTATTTTTCCCACTTTGCTTTGCATTGTAATTCCTCCTTCTGCAGTACTTTATTTGATCCTTCAAACTTAAATAACTTCTAATTTATGCAGTTTACCTTAAGGGTTTAAGTTGATTATGTGAATAATAGTACCTAGGGTGTGACTGGTACTATTATCAAAAGTCCATATGACAAAAACAGTTCGGTTCTAATAAAAGACTGTATGCACTCAGCATTTTCACATTAAGACATGAAACATTGTATTTAATCAAAGAAAAAGCTGAAATATAAAATTACAAATGAAAAAAACAGTGTTTGAAAAAGCCAAACAGTATTACTTTGGCTTGTTTGGTGTTATTATTCTTGCCAACATCAACTTTAATTGCACAGTATCTACCCATTTTACGTGACAGTATTCCATTTTAAATTTGAGGAAGAGCTGTAACGAACATTCTGCAGAGAACAGTTCAGTTTTTGGTTGAGACTTTTACATTTAATGTGCTATGAGCATCACAGGACAGAAAAAAATGATGTAACTGTAATAGCAATTTACAAGCTATAGTTTACATAGTAATCGTAGTTCAAATTACCATGTAATTGGGATAGTATCTCTAGAGCTGGTTATGTAGCTTAAGTAATGTAATACTATACACTAGGGAAGGTATTGGCTGCACTGAAATCAATGAGAATTTTGCCATTAAAGTAAGTTGACCAGGATTCCAGCTTTGGAAACTATTATTGCAAAGTTTTGTAGCTTCTAACCATGTAACAGATATGCCATGGCTTATGTATGGGAAAAGAGAGTCCCACAGAACGTGCCCTATTGGCTTTTAAAGTTACTGGTTAACTGTTTTCAGAATCCTGTCATAAATTGATTGTAAGCAGTAGAACTGCTATTGTCACCTTTACCACCCAGCACCTGCTGGTCAGAGAGCTTTTCCATTTGAACAGTCAAATCCTGTCTTCAGTATCATCTTGGATAATTTTTGTGGCAGTTCTGTTTCTATTAATATCATTTGCACTCCTAATGTGTGTGTCTTCTCAGACTGGAGTCATTTTTGTGTTAGTTTTTTTCTTGATTTTCATAAATGCTTTCTACTCATTATATCAATATTAGTTCTTCTCCTGTATGAAATTTCTTTGTTACCTCCTAGTCTATTTGTGTGTGATATTCCAAAGCAAGTTAGTCCTTTTTATAATTTTATTATTTTCTGCCTTTATGTGCTTAAATTTCAAAAGGACAGCTTGTCAGCAGTTCCAAAATAGTGGATGCAAGATCCTTTTCCTTTGGCACCAGGCAGCAATCATGGTATCTCCATGAGACAGGTTTTCTGAAATAAAATTTTCTTGCCTTGTCATCTTTTTTCTTCCACTGATATATATCTCCATATATATCTATATATATCTATATATATATATATATCTATATATATCAGTGTATTTTTAACAACATAAGTAGCAATGATCCTCTTCTGTCCCAAAAGCACATAAAGTCTTGAAATGAAATAATTTGATTTAAGTCAATGGCAACATATTGTTTGAATTCCACAAGGCGAAGATTTTACCTCTATTCTTAGAGGTGGCATCCAAGCAGTTACCCAAAAGACTTTTTGTACTTCAGATCATATGAACTTTTATTTAATAGAATGCTTCCTTAGCTCTTTTTTTTTTTTTTTTTTTTTTTTGCTTTGAGAATGATAGTGTTATAAAAACCAGAGGGCAATCTGATCTTAAAATGCTGACGTGTTAATACTTTTTTTGGTGCTATAATGTGTCTTTTCTACTGTGTCATACAAGTATCAGCTTCAAGACTTTAATTTATTGCTGAATCTAATGTTTTTGCAATACAGCAATGTGTTTTATATACATTTGAGTCCCCAAAACATATGGAAATGATTTCACACTGTATTCACCTGTGTGAATAAGATGTGATCAGAATTAGGCACACCTTTCTTCATGTTTGGTTTGAAAGGTGAATTTGGAAATACCCAATGAATTCTTGAGCAAAACTGATTCTAAGAAGTTAGTTAATTGTTTTTGTCCTGTAATGAAAATATAATGATGTAAAGTTTGGAGTTCTGGTGAACCTTTTTCTGAACAACAAAGACTTAATAATTCAAATGCTTCATAAAAGCAATTTCAGATTAAATTTTAAAGTATTAGCAGAATCCAGTTTGTACTGCTTAGAGCAGTCCCTGAAGTTAAATTAAAAAACCTTGAATTTTAAGGAGGCTACAAAAATATGAAGATGACAGCAATATTTTTTAGTTTATTATTGAAAGTAATAAAATTTGAAGGATCTTACAAAGTAATTTCTTGCATGTAGATTCTGCTGTTCCTTTTTTTTTAAAGTACTCGCTTGATTCCTGTGTATGTTTGTCAGAAGCTTTAAAAATGAAATACTGTATCTATCCATCCATTTCTGTTATGCAGAATAATGCATGCGTGATTGTACCCTAAAATTTTAATAGACTAAATAATCTGTTGTATGCCTATACTACACTATTTTGGTGTTTCTGTAGGAAATTTGTGGTTTACATAAGGAAATGTATTTTATTTCTAAAGTATCTGTAGTATTAAGCAAATATCAGAACAGATACATACTTACTCTAACACTTAGTGACATTCTAATAGTAGAGTGATAGGCTAACTTTCTGGAATGGTAAAAATAACATAAACCAACATAGTCCAACATTGACAGGCAAAACATCCATGAACCAAGTGTGCTAGTTTGAAACTAACCTAGTCTACACACACAGGTATTATCATTTACAGATATAGATTAAGAGAGCAATTACTTTGTTGCTGAAAGGTATACGTGAACCAGTCACTCTTAGCCATAAAAGCCCTATAAAGCCAGAAAATATATTCTTCCCAAGAAAATGGAGAATTTAGGGAGAAAAAGGGGGACAGACCAAAAAAAAAAAAAAAAAAAAGAGAGAGAGGAGAACAGTAATAGGGAGAGACTTTCTGATTCATATGATAACCAAGCAGTTTCTGTTTAGAAGTGATACAAGCCTGTGTCTCCGACAGCCTGCAAAAAAGCCGAAGAATTCTGCCCCTTCCAGATGGGGGGAGGGTCAACATCAGCTGAGCTGCCTCTCATCTCCTTCAGACCTACTGTTTGACCTCAGAAGTCAAGTTTCATCTTTCAACAAATCACCCTTGATCTGTATATAGCAAAAAAAAGTGCCAAGTTAAAAATAAAATTAAAAAATCTTCCATAGCCATAAAATATAATAGGATACTTATAAGTATTCTGTGCCTTAGTCCTGGGAATGTCAGATGAATTGTGTTTTGCTCTCTTGTAGTATCAGCAGGTTTGCTTACATCAGGGTTCCCTTCAAGGGACTCATTGCAAGTTAAAGCACCACCTGCAGAAATCCTTTTTAAAAAATAATCTTGCTCCCCTTTTTAACTAACCTTCACTTCCTTCCTCTTTAAGGCAATGTCCTTGCAGAAATATGGTTCCTGCCAATACTCCAAAACTATTCTATAGGAAGTACTTGTAAAAGTAGAGGCAACCAGTTTACTTGGTGGTTTGCAATACTGGGATGGGTTTGCTTGTTTGTTGCAAAGATTATTCTAATCTTATACTTGTCTTTGAACTGAATGCTAACACTGATTTATGTGTGACATTATGGACAACTGTGCTGCACCTCAAAATCCTGTATAGGTTGAGTACTTAATCATTATGGATTTAATATCTTATAGGTTCTGCTTCATGTTGAGAGCCATAGGGAAATACAATGACCAAGTTTTTCCTACTGAATTTTCCAAGACACATCCTACAAATATGGAATGGCATGAGTACCACAGAAAGCATAGGAATTTAAAATACTTTTACAATTTAACATTAATTTCCTCAGCATGCTATTATGCAAGGATTATAGGGCTAAGCAGAAGAATATAATTTATTCCTGTTATTTCAGGTGGTTTTTTTTTGGTTAAGCTGTGCAGTAAACAATCTGTTCTGTACATTCCTGAGCTGCTGTGTATCAGGAGTATTCAATGACAGCTGAACATTTGGCCCCTTTCCATTGACGATACTGTCGTGTTCTTGCCTAATTATGTATTTTAATCATAGCAAGTCCTGTGGGGCAATAAAAAGGGAAAAAACCCATAAAACCCAAACAAAACAAAGCTTCTCTGTCTCTTCTGCATTGTTTCTTGTCTCAGGTTAAACAGCTCAGGCTGAAAGTGAGAGTTCTTGTGTGCTAAAGTGAAGAGTGGTTAGGGGCAGGAAAGTGTGTGTTGTGTCTGGTTATGAAATTACAGAAGAAAAGCTGGTAAATAAGTGAATTAAACACTAAACTAAACAGGAGGGAAAGAAAGCTGACAGGGAGGAATATGAGAGTGGCAGCCTCCAGAGGGGAACTGTGAGATTCTGGATTTACCCTTAGGAGACAAGAAGAATCTGAAGAGCAATAGGGAACAATATGCTGTTTGCACAAGTTTCTTAGTATCTTAAAGGTGGGAGTTAGCTTTTTTTTTTCCGCTAGGGTGAATTTCTCTACCAACATATGGAATTATTTTTATACTTTGTTCATTTAGGAGAGATAAGACACTGTCCAATTTCTTAATAAAGTGGATGGAAAATTGAAGTGATTTGCAGCTGGAAAGTGGTACACAGTCTCATACATTATTGCCCCCGACTACATTTAGTGCAGAAATTACAAAGTTAGCTGAAATTAACTTTCTTGACACAACTATCACCTGCTATAAAGTAAATCAAAGTTTATTATTAAAGCAAGAAGATTTACAAGGATGAAAAGGAATTGGCTGTTGCTAGCATCTCACCCAAACAGTGAAATCAAGATACTTTTTGGATGTTACCTTGAAACGAGATCTGGGTTTGAAAGTCGTGTATCTGCATAGAATTCAGGGCTGGAGCATATATTATTATTCTAAATGGACAATTGATGAGCAAGGTCAGTAAGTTTAGTAGGCTTTTCATGTCATTCCCCTAGCTTATTTTGGTAACCAAGTATTTCTTCTCAAGAAAAACCTCACAGTAGGATAAACAGTGCTTAAAACCTACTGTCTTCTTATTATCCTCATGCTTAAATGATATGTTACATGCAACCTTCTCCCCCTCCCAAGTTTCTTCCCTTGTAATTTCGATTTTATAAATTGTATTTATACTAAACTCAGACTTATTCTTTATTTATACAGAAAAATTAACCATTGCAAAGACTGTGAACCTTCTAGTATCTGTAGTTTATATTCTTTCCAAAACACGCATGTTTCATTTTGATCTGCATTTCTTTCATTGCTTACTTGCATTGTCCGTTCCCTGAAATTAAGAAGATAAGTAGGTCCGTGTCTTCTTTGTGTAGCAAGATGGCTGGAGGACCTTCACTTCTAAATACAAATTTCTGTAAAATTATGTGTTAAGAAAATGTTTTCTGAATTTTCTATGTTTCATGTGCACTGCCTTAAACTACTTGTTTTTTCCTTGCCTGCTCTTTCAAGATGCCAATTAGGAATAATGGGAAGCAAGGGGTAGGCTAAGCATTGCAGTGCATTGTTTTTTTTCCATCTGTCTGTGATTATTTCAGCCAAAAGTTTAAAGCACTTGATGCCAGATCATGCTCCCATTGAAGTTAATTGGGTTTTTGCCATTAGGTTTGATGGGAGTAAGATTGGGCTCTGCACTGTTGTCGTTGTATTCATTGCCTTCTTTCTTGTCTGTGAAACTGCCACCCATCCATGCATGTGTTTGCCAGGTTTGTGCTGTTTTCACCAATGGGCTTGTTCTTCTGATGTTTCAGGTTAAGTATTAATGATAAAAGAAAAAGGATTATTGGGTAAAACGTCTGCTGAAAGTAACTTTCTAAAAATTGCTTTGGCTTGCAAACTGCACTGCATAAGAACAATTTCTTCCTTTTAAATTCTTGGTATCAAAATGCATTTGAAACATCTGGGGATACAGATTGCAATATGTATATATATATTTGTGTGTGTATATATATACACGGACAAAGTGTGTATATATATGGGAGAAAGGGAAAATGTGTTTGTTGACATATTGCCTATGTATTTGAAATGCTTCAAAATCTTTATATGAATTCAATTTAAATACAAGGTTATTTTTTTAATTTAAAGAAAATACCCTTAAAGTATGGTCACCTCAATATGTAAAAACCATAATAAATCCCCTCTCCCTTCAGGATGGTCACATTTGACTGTAATGATAGACTGTGATGTTATTTTCATTCCTATTTATAGTAGAAATTTTCTGTAGAAAATCTTGTCATCAGCCAAAAATACCCATAATCCTTTTTAATGAAAATGTCAACTCAGACTGAAAAACTAAAGTGTTTGAAGCTATGTAAATTGTTGTGATGTTTATGTTTTTTAAAAATATTGATTCTGAAGGCTCATGAGGCTGAAGAGGAGGCACGGATGAATCCAGAATTTGCAGATAGAATGAAACAGCTTGACAAAGAGGCATCGTACTATAGAGAGGAGTGTGGCAAAGCTCAGGCTGAGGTTGACAGACTTCTAGAAATTCTCAAGGAAGTAGAGAATGAGAAGAATGACAAAGATAAGAAAATTGCTGAGTTAGAAAGGTAATTCTTATGTTATTTGTCTTTCATTAAGTGGCATTTTTATTTACTTGATTTTCATTGCAGGGCAGAGAAGATAAGAGTAGGATGTGTTTTTTAACAGAGTGTTATGTCTTGTAAAATTGAATCAGAAATGGAAAAAAGTGGCTACCTGAGAACTGCATCTCCTGTCTGCTGACTGTGGAACCATTTAAGGTTTTCACTTTTTTAAAAGGAACACATACAGGGAAAGTCCTATACTATTTCCATGACCCTCCCAGGAAACTTTGTTGGGAAACAACCCTGTTTTTCTCGTAACTGGTAAATCAAAATTGTCCTGATGTGTCTTCAGTGTAAGCAGCATTACTAATTCTCAGAGGTCCTGAAATATACTGGTAAGTATTTCTGACAAGTCTCATTATTTAGTAATCTTTGTAAGTATTTCTAGCCAGTTTCATGACTATTTAATAATAGTTGTAACTATTTCTCGGTGGTATTTTGTAGTCTGCTTCAAATTAATATTTTCTGACATTGACCAGTGTTAGTCTCGTTTCTGGGAAGGTTATACAGTCTTAATGGACACAGGAAGGTTTTGGGATCCACTTTTTTCTCCCACTTTATAATTTAAATGATTCTTGGAACCTTCTCCCATATGGTGGGCTGCCATTTGATTGATTAGCAATTTATGTGGATCTGATTTCTTTGTTCCCTTCCTGTATTTAGGCACTCTTAGGTAAATGAAAGAAGGAACTCTATGCTTTCAAATTCTTCATATGATTTTTTTTCTAGTAAATATATATATATAAAATTAATATATATAGATGGCTATCTTTATTTGAATTAAATATAGAATTATTGATTTAAAATTAATGATTGCAAAGAAACAAGGATCCAAGGGATGCAAAGATACTTCATTCAGCCTTGTCAGCATGCAACCTCTGAGAAGGTCAGGTCTGAGAATCCTCTAATAGATTATGTAATGCACAGGATTTTCTATTTTTGTAATAATTTCTTTTGAAAATGCAATGCATTTTTGTCAGTGGAGTTTTGGGGCACCAATTTGCAGTCTGTTATTGTTGATTAGGGGGGTGATCCTGAACTAAATTTTCAACAAATAATTTGGTACCGCTGGGTAAGCACAGACTTTTTGAACAGGATATACTGCTCTGTGAATGTGATGAAATAGTTAAGCTTTCCTATGAATCCTTAAGTCCTTCTGTAATGCTCCCAATAAGATATATGTGGCATGACCAGCTAAGAACACTAGTATGTTGCCATTTTTGGAAATTGTCATGCTTTACGATTTGTTTGTGAATTATATTAACTGCAGTGCAGATACTTACTTGATTTAATGTAGGTACAGCTTTTAGGATTATTTCCAAATTCCCATACATTAACTACATGAATAAATAAAAAATTGTAAACTAGGACAAAAAGGGTTTAACATAAAAACTATCTGTTATTGACTTAATCAACAAAAATCACAGTCTTTACTTTGGTAATGGAGTCTTAAAGCTACTTTCTACTGTGCATAAGCACAGTAGTTGATCAGAAGGCCAGAGACCAGTCAGCAATATAAAGGTGTAATAGGGAAATATTTTTAAAGTGGGTATCTAACACTTCTTGCTAAATCAGACTCACCTTAGGTTTCTCTAAAATTTAAATTATTTACTCTCCCTCTTCCTTGTTTTTCAAAAACCTCAGCCTAAAGATCTACAGCTGTGCCACCTGTTGGTATCCCTGGAGAGGGAACTTTGATATTGAAATTTCCCTTTCTAGGGGGTTGGGTGGAGTGTAAATTACTGTAACATTTTATGAAGTGCTACTGTGCTTTCTATTTGTAATGTCTACTAGATGAGTTCATTATTGAAGAGAAGAGGTGGAACCAAAGCTCGGTTTTCCCACTTTATGGGAATAAAGCATTGTGAAAATACTGCAATTTTAACAGAAGCATGTTTGAAATTGTTCTTTCCTTCTTGTCCTGCTGTTTTGTAATTAATAAGATCAGCTCTAGGTTGCTATTTTCTCTCCTTTCTCTCTCTCTCTCTCTCTCTTTTTTTTTTTTTCCTTCCTGCTCAGGGCCAGCATATCTTCAACACTTCCCCTAACCAGGTGCAAGGGTTTCTCTGGGATTTTGTAGGAGAATGAATACTCTTTTGAAATGTTTTAGCTGGTTAACAGCTTGCTGGGATCCATGTTCACTGTGACACCATCTTTACATTGCAAGATAATTACAACAACATAAATTATCAACATTTTATAAACAAATTCCTGAGTTATAATTTAGAGTATTGCTATGGTATCTTAAATATTTATTATATTCACATCTCAATTTGTTAGCATAACGAGGTGTACAAGTACAAATCAATTTGAGAAGTAAAAAAATGTATAATTAAGTTATAATTTACAAATTCAAATAAGAATTAAGATAATATTAATGTTCTGCTATTTGTCAGAAAGAATGGTAATTCTTTTCATATTAATGTGTCTTTCTTTCCTCAGGACCTATCACACTTCTCAGCTGTATCATTTAAGATTCACACTATTCCTCATATATACAAACATGCTGGTTTGTTTCTTAAATTACTCAATAGATATTAATTTTGCATTTGATACCTTCTTATTATTGGACAACCTATTCCTTCACCTCTAATAATGCTTTTTGATAACTTCCATTACATCTTACATGATTTATTTATACTGAGAACAGATTAAAACTAAATGCAGTATATCCCAGTGTAAAGTCTTTTTAATAAAATTGGCTTGATATTTTTTTTAGTTTACTTGATGAAGGAAATGTGGTGTCATTTTTTGGGCAGAGTTTTTTTTTTTTTTTCTAAATGAAGCTGGGTAAGATAGTGATCAGCTGAAGTGTTAATGTGAAGGGCCTAGCCAAAGTGAGGTAACTGCAGCTGAAAAGGAACTGTCAGAATGGAAAGAGTACATTGTTTAAAGCTTTTATTAATGGTGTTAGAATGAAAAGTGTATTTATGAAATATGCTACAGAGTTTGAATCAGGAAATTAAGTGAAATACAATAGTACAAAATGCATGATTGTGAAGGAAGGACCAGTAAGACTGTCTGCTCTAAATGAAGGATAATCCTTGATACAGTTTAGGAAGAGGTGAATTTGCTTCTAGCAGTGTCATTGTGAGCCATCTAAATAATGAAGCAGACGTCTAAATAATGAGGTGTGAATCTGGTATGTCAGAATAAATGTTTGCAATAAGGATAGGAAGATATTAATGTCATCAAGCTGTAGTGAGACTCCACGTGAAACTCTGCTGTATAATTCTCATCCATCATATTTGCCAAGGTTGAATTGAAACTGGAAACAGGTGCAGAGAGGGTTGGTGGGATAATCAAGGGAAGAGAGTGTTGCTGTTGCAGGAGGAGTCTAAACAACAGTGGTTTGTTTCTCTGGCAAAACAAAGACTTGGTAGGGATGCTGGTTCTCTATAAATATGTGCTGAAGTGAAATAAGTACTGAAGTGAAGGAAGAGTGATTTAAGTAAAAAAGTGTCTTGGCACAGAATACTGTGGATATACATTATCCATTAATAAATACAGGATGTATTGAAAAAGAAAGGAAGAAAAATTTTTCTAATTTTTGGAGGAATGAAGGCTCTGGGAAACAAAGGGAATGAGAAACCCAACTGGTTTTCAGATGCAGCTTGTTAAATTTACTGTCATGATATGACGTGTGCCTGCCTGCAGTTGTGTACACAGGTTCAGTCCTCAGAGTCTTGTGCTCTTACAAGGACAGTGGGCTGCTAGCAACCTGTCTGCATGTCATTTCTCTGTGTTAACTTTACCTCACTTAACATTCCATAAACATCTATGCAAGCACATTGTTTTTATATTGAGGGATTTCTTAGGGATGAGAACTGTAACTGAGTGCTCTCAGAATGCAGGAAACACAGGTATCCAATAGCCTGCATTGTGCCCTTTGGACCAAGTCAGAACAGCTGGGAGAAAAAAAGACACTGTATATGGAGGTGTGTGAAACTGAGGAGGAAAAAGGAGCAAAGAGGCCTGTCACTGGAGGGATCTGACACTGTAAACAACATTCCAGTTGTTCTCTGGAACCTCATTTAATGGGATGATAAATTTCATGCAGGAAAGTAGTTTTTGGAGGAGGAGAACTAGATTAAGAATTACTGTCTCAGGCAGGGCCATATTTAAAAATCCCTTATCAATTGCTTTGAGTGCCCTTACTGGAGAGACCAGGCTGCCTGTCAAGCAGCAAGCTGCAGTTGAGGACACAGTGGTCTTTTAACTTTGCTCATCCCCAGGGACACAGAAAGAGTTTGGGCAAAGATTGATATTAAGAGAGAGAACAAGGCTAGTATGTTACCTACCTCCTTAAAGAGAGCTAGGTATGAAAGGATAAATATTGTAAACCTAATCAGACTGTCACTAGTTTAGGAGTGAAATACTGTAGCTTGGTGGGGAAGAGATAAGAACATAATGTAACTTAGATGGTCAGTCATTTGCTTGATTGAGTGTAGCTTCTCAGCAAAGCTTACAGCAATATGAAAGCTCACTTAAAAATACTATGATAACTCTGAGACAAAAAACACTTTTCTTTTAAAGAAAGTTTGGGTTTTTTTACTGTCCACTTCTCATATGCAGTGGTAAGTTCTGGGTAATAACACTGTTAATGCAGATTTAAGCTCTTGGGCTGTTCAGACTACAGTCAGTTCAGTCAGAATTTGGATTTGAATTGTGATGAAAACAAGTCCACCCAGCACTGACAATTCATAGCATAAATGACAAAACAGCAACATGTGGAATAATTATGTTAAAAAAAAAAAAAAAAGTATTCTTGTGGTTTTAAAAAATTTTTCTTTATTAAGTGAGTGAAAAGCTGTGTACCAGTGCCAGCTTTAAGGAGTAGTCTAGCTGGATGTCAGGCTAGGATTTTTTGGGCCTTACTTAATTGGAAGAGTATGTTGGTGAATTTTTAACAAATAACTTATCAAGCATTGGAGTATTTTCAGTGATAAAGGGTTAACCCTATTCTTCAAACTGAAGAAAACAATTGCTGTCAGCACTAGAAAGGGCTACATTTCTGGGGTGGGAGGGGGCAAATCTCTGTCTTTGAAAATTAGGTATAATGCTTTGTGAACATCTAAATGGTATCCTTGAACCAGCTGCCCAATTTTTTAGTTGGTTTGGCTTTCATGGGGAAGACTTGAGGAATGTGGATTATTAAACATTTGTAGGTTCAAAAGAAGACTTTTGGTATATGATGAGACATTTGAGTGTCAGCAAACACTACCAATATCCACCTAATTTATTTGTTCTGTTAAGTCTGTGTATGCATTTGGATGGTTATAAATATGGATGGTTTTCCACAGTCCACAAATGTCAAGGTGACATTTTACTTTGAACTTTTTGTTTTATTTAGTACAGAAAAAGGTCATATTGCTATAGAAATTTTATTTTACTTCTTGCTTTCTCCTCCCTTTCCTTTTATTTTATTTTAATAAAATTTGCTGTTGGTTGTCATGTTTTTAAAGAACTAATGTGTTCCTCCCTTTATTCTCTTTTGCTGTCTTCCTCCTTATGTTTTTCTCCACACTGCTGCTTTCTTCCCTGCTCGAACCAGCTTGACTTCCAGGTCAGTATTTTCTGCTCTCCTATTTAATTGCTCCTTCCACAGTGAAGGTTTTCATTGATGCTTCATTTATTTGGCCATTTTGATTTCATACTAATAACTTCTACTTGTCTCTTTTTTTGTTGTTGTTTTTGTTTTTATTCTGCTTGTCTCTATTGTGAAGTTTTTGTTCTAGTTTTTTCTAGATCAGAAACTTTACAGCAAGTGAATGCTTTTGTCAAAAGTCTGTAAGAAAAAAATGCTTATTAACAACATATTCAATTTATATGTTGTTTTGTGTGAATGTTTTTTTCTTATTTAAGTTTTATTAACTTTTTATTATCTTTGTTTAGGGACTTCAACAATGGGAATAACTTTTTAGTAGACAGTCCAAACCAGTAGGTAGTGGATGGAACAATAAGATTATACGGAGAGATTTATAGTTTAAGATCAGAAACTGACTTCACTATCATCACTTTTTCTCTTATTGGAAACATGATAGGATGAGTTGGAGGGGTTTGGCTTCTGGTTTAGAAACTTTTTGCTGTTTGTGCTGGCCAGAGTCTGAACCAGCACATAACTGCAAGAGAGATGTACCTGTGTGTCTCTTCTACATGCTGTGTTTGTATATAGCATCCTCTAGTCAGATTCATATTTTGCTTTCTTCTAGGTTTTAGATTAGTTTAGCTAATCCTTGTGTTTGTGCTTGTGCACTGGTTTGCAGTAATCTTATAATCTGATGAAGAATTATGATGATTTGCAGTCTACAGTCAACATAATGTTCTCTTAGTAAGCCCTGAAGTTCATTTTTCTTTCTCATGCTCATGAATTACTGTAAAATGTGTTTTAGTGACGTCTTAAAACACCTTATTGGTATTTTAGAAACTAATAACTTCATATGACTTGGACTACAGATTTGTCTGCTTCTTCCTTTCCCTATTCATTTCACAAGGCAACTTTTAATTATTATTTTTTTTTCTTCCCCATGGCAGATATTTCAGATAGCTCTACACTCTTAAGCTGTTTTTTTAATTATTTTTGTAAGTTGGTGGTTGAAACTTGTGTCCTGTACCAAAGAAACTTTGCTTCCAGCAGAAACAGACCTGGGTTTCAATCGTTATCAATGTAGAAAGAGTTTACTTCTTAAAGGAGGGTGAATGCTGCAAAGCTCTCCCAAGTGGATTTTAGATACCAAAGCTTTGCATCTGCAGATATGGTTTCAGGTATGAGGTTGCCATGCAGCGCATTTGACTAGAATTGTGGCAAAGATCTGATCTGCCTTTATAATGTGTGCAACCTCACAGTTGCAAGTGACAGAGCACTGGAACAGGCTGCTCAGGGAGGTTGTGGAGTCTCCTTCACTGGAGACATTCAAAACCCACCTGGATGCGTTCCTGTGTGATGTACTCTAGGGGACCCTGCTCTGGCAGGGGGGGTTGGACTAGATGATCTTTCGAGGTCCCTTCCAGCTCCTAAGATTCTATGATGATTCTATGATTTTCCAGCGGGAAAATTTTGTTTCTTAAATTTGAGTCTTATTGACCGCAGTAATGAATCAGATGAACAATTTCTTCTTATTGTCTGTCTACTACAAGGACATTTTAATGTGCTTGAATGGATAGTTATGACAGCTGAATTATAAACATTCTTAAACAATTTATTTTCAGAATACATCTTTCTTTCTTCCAGAAATTAATTAAATGCTTCTACTCTGGAATTGGTTATGCTGAAATTGTCTGAATGTGACCACTCTGACATTTCTATCAGAACATACTCAGCATTGATTGAAAATCTAGCCAGAAAGTGCTTAAAGAAAGGTATTATGTGATGAGGTTGTCATTATGGTTGATTTCACAGGAATTCAATGGTTGGTATGCAGAAACATTTGTTTAGCAGTTGAGGTGCAATTTCTGTTATGTTTTATTGACCTAAAAAACAGCTGACCTTGCTGAAGCAGACTGTCCTCATAATCCTGCCAACTTTCATCCCTCGAGTCCTAGATAAGTTGTAGCATATGATTAGTTTATTGTGGGATTTCAGTGAAGTGTTAAGTTTTCACAGCTTCAATCATAATTAAGGTCAAAACTTAATTTAAGATAATGGCCTATTAATTTATTTAATTCCTGCTAATCAATATGTTCTTAGCTGTCATTTTATTAATCCATATTTACATAGGGTTAGAATGATTTGAAAAATGCTGCATCTGTTTTATACCATGACAGGCTGTTGATACTGGTGGCAAACAAGAACATTGAATACATTGGCAAAACTCCACCACAATGTGCATCTGTTTATACAACACAAATTGTTCTGAGCACAAAGATCAGTACAGTAACCTATTTTTTTTTTTCCCTTTATGTTACAGCAGGTTATATACTCCTTGAACTTTTCTGCTTGCAGATAAAGGGGAGATGGATATTTTTTCCGTGTATAATATACTGACCAGTGCTAGAAACTTTCCCACCAGCCTCTGATGCTGCCCTTCCTATTTGTTTCCATGGGAGGTTAGAGCTCAATGAGATGTGTAAGGCAAGGTTTAACAGAGTTTTAAATTTAACTTGCGAGCCTTCCACAGTTTTGTCAAATGTCAGTTTGATGGTTCCAAGGGCAGAGTGATATGTTGTTCAAAGATAATTTCCCTGGAGAAAATGAGATAGTGTAGTAATGAAAACTGAGAGAATCTGTGATATACATTACTCTTTTGAGAGACTGGTTATTCTGAGTGAGAAACATAGTTGTGACATTGGATAACAGGCAGATTGTTGTCATATCTTTCTGTTTTAGTCTGTTTGCTACATATGCAGAACAAACTTTTAAACGTTGTGAACATTTTAATATTTAAACATTTTGAAAGAGATGAAGATTTGAGGTTATTTAGATTTAGGTGATTACATGTGTGGTTTTTGAATTTGTGTAAATTTACATTTAATTTTATTTAAGAAATAGGAAAATATAAAATTTATTTCCTTGGAATTCCACTTTCTTATAAAAAAGAAATAAAACAATAGTATATTACAAAATAAGGAGAAATCATAGTGATAAACAATTAAAATACATAAATGAGTCCCTGGGAGAGGACAATGTGTTATTGTTCATTTTTTGTCCCACTTACTGCTGAACCTGTCTGCTCAGTTCTGTATTTTTTCCTTGCAGTTTCCTTAAAAGGTGTGTAGAAGTAAAAAAAATAAATAAATTTCTGAGGCAACTCTAAGTGGATTATTCACAAAAAGAAAACGATTTTGTAATTTCTCAGTGATGTGGTTTTTTGTTTTTTTTTTCCCTTATTGTTTGGAGCATAAATACTCAATGGAAGTAAATGGATATGCAGCATAAATTACATGAAGAGGAAGGAGCTCTGTTATCTCTGAAAGGAAGGCATCCACTTGGGATTGGGCTGTACCTGACACCACAGTTCTGTGTTGGGAAAGAGAGAACATAAGGAACTGTTACTCCTCCCTTTTCACAGTTACTAATTTCACAACAGAGCAATATTTCTTATGCTTCTCTAGGCCTGATGCTTCCACTAGCTTTCCCCAGGGGCACAATCCAAGGAGGGAATTTCTCTAGCTCTTGAATGTGTGACTAAAGCAGCCACAGAGCAACTCCTCTGGGGAGCTTGGTGACTGTCTAGGTACGATGCTGTCAGGATTCCCTGCGTGCAATGGGAGGGGTGTGTGTATGAAGAATCACTGTGAGATAGAACAGCTTACCCTCAAAAAGCTGTGACTGAAAAGAGACAGGGGAACTAAATTTAGGAATTGGGCTGTTGGTGGAACCACTTCTTCTGCTTGCATTTTTTCCTTCCAGAATGCAGGAGCAACTTGCATGGACAATGTGATTGGGACTGGATTGAAATGCTCCAGTCAGAATTTATAAAAATCATACAAAGTGTACCTGATTTGTTTGAAGGTCTGAAGAGGTTACTGCAAAAGCATGGAAAGTGTGATTTATATACTGAATTATAATGGCTGGATTGATCCTGAGAACTGCTAGGTTGAGCCAGGAGTTGCAGTCAAAATATGTAATTTAGAAGGAAGTTGCAATGAAACATGAAGTCCAGCAGAGGAGGTTTGGTCCCTGTGGCTGTCAGGCTAAGCTGGGCATGCTGTGGAGCCACTAGATGCAGAGCACAGCTGGACGGAGTCAGGAGTTGGTGGTGTTTTAAAGGTTTTTCCTTTTTAAAGGAAAAGAATAAAATAGAAGAAAGCTTACCTGGACAACAGCTGGAAAGGACCTGATGAAGCAGGAGCAAGACTACAGCTCCTGGGTGTGCACATATTAGCAACAAACTGTTTCCAGTTACTGGTTACAGTTAACACTAATGGTATAAATTAATAAAATAGCTGATCAAGCAATTGCCGTATTAAATCAGATCAAATATCCTTCTCATCTAGTGTCTTGTCATCAGCAGTATGTATTTTTTTTTTTTTTTTAAAGAACAACATCAGAAGAAAATGCAAACAACCCTTGGTGTGTGAGAGAGATGTGTGACAGATGAGTCTTCTGGTACAGATTTCACACATGTTCATATAAAATGTCAGCCAGTAGGAATGTGCTGAGAAAGACAGTAGTGCAATGTACTGCATTGGAGTTTCAGTGGTTGCAGTGCAGATATGTGTTGAAACCAAGTGATACGAACCATAATTTGGAACAGGATTTTAGGAGGTCTTTTTCATTCATGCACTATCCTCATTTCTAGCCTCTCTCTAGGGCTTTGGAGGGAATGGTGTCAGACTAAACACTTCTTAAAAAAAAAAAGGATTTTGGAAAACTTCCCAGATTGTGTGTTAGGTAAATCCTTCCTCCCACAATTTTGTCATTGAGGTGAGAAATGTTTCAGTGACTTTTGTGACACTCACTTTATTCTTAGTAGGCAGGGTTCTTGGTTCTCTTAAAGCAACAATATCTTTTTGTGGTGCATTTGGAAGCAAAAGAGTTGTCACACTGAAGGACCATCACAATCTGAGTGTTAAGAAATATTAAACCAGGCTTAAAAATTTGAAATACTGAGATTTAAAGGGAGGAAAAACTAATAAGAAAAAGAGGATCATTTGCATTTGTGGACATACATATATATTTAAACCCAGTAGTAGAATCACCTTGTCTTTTTTTTTGAGAATTGTAGATCTGTGTGGACTGCAAGGTTGCTCCTTTGAGTGAAATTGGAATAGCTATATAATGCATTGGTAAGAGGAACTCAGGATGTAATTAAAACATTGAATATACTAAAATTAATTTATCTTACCTAGTAATTCTGGGCATTTCACTTTACTACAAAAATTGAGGAGTTATTTTTTTCTTAGGAAGTTTTCATTCAAAACACTTTACTCACGTGCCTATATAGTGGTCTGTATTAATCTCTGACCTTTTTATGTTGGTCTGCCAAATTTTCACATTAAAAGCAGAAAGATACACACATTCAAAAGAAGTAGTAAAAAGTTTTTGTTTTTTTTTTTTTTTTATGACACAATGGCTTTGCACTAGAGAATGGAACTGACTTATGCCAATGTTATACTTCAGTTCCAGAAGAATCACTAAGAGCCATGTCTTCTTGAAGGCAGACAATTATCTGACCACTTATATTCTCAGAATTTGGGTGCATTGTATAGTGTTATCAAATGAAATAATTACTCTGGAGGGGTTAACATATTAGTAGTGGTAAATTCCTTAATTATAGCTTTGGAACATTCTTAGACTCCATTTTACATATGTTCCTTGTTTTGTGGGAGGAATATGTTGTATTAGTGGTCTCTGCCATTTTTTATTAGGGCATAAAGCTAGATGAGTGATTTGGTCTGAATTGTATGAGCAATCTAGCTTCTGAGCATCACCTGCTTCACTAAAAAGAGAGTCAGTGATTTTTATCCATTTATTTTAGAGCTCAGCACTGCTGGACATGCTGGTTGCATCATTGTAATTTAACTTCTTAATTGTTGTGATATTTCCTTTAGGTTTTGCATCTAAGTTATTCTTTTATTTTTTTTACCATAATGACAATTTTATTAGTTAACAAAAAGAAAATAAGAAAGATTAAGAATAAGAATCCCCCCTCTCAAGTTTTAAAAGACATTTATGATTCTGATAATTTTTTAGGTTACGGAATCTGGATTAAAAAGGCAAAACAAAACATGAAAGTTGTTTTTCAAATGCAAATGACAGCATAGGAAGATACTACTTAGTACTTTATTAGAATATCATAAATCTTAGAATGCCTAAGTATGACTTATGAAACAAATTTAGCAGTCAAGCATGAAACTTTCATCTAAAAAATTGATGGTTATTTGAGGTATGTTGTGTTTTCTTTGTCGTATCAAAATTTCAGCCTGTCATGGTTGTAGGGTTTCTTATCATGACAGTACGTATTTTCCCCAGGCAAACCCATCTGTGGGTTGTAAGTGAATGAACAGTGTCCTTGCACGTTTGTGTCAGGAATGTGTCAGTCAGTAACCCTCTTGTGATTGCAGTTTACTGGAGTCCAACCCATCTTTGTTTTTCAGGTTTATAGATTGGTAGTGGCAAATCCCCATTTGTAGTCATGGAAAATGTCAGAAACAATGCCTAATGTTGTGCATATCCTAATGAAAATTATATCTTACGGATTTCAATGGGGCTGGATCTGAATTTTAATGAATTGCCCTTATGCTTTTGTTTCAGTTTTGACTCAATAAATCAAATGAGAACCTATTTTTAAGACAGTGAGAGCAACTGTTGGAAATATTTCTACTGAGTCTTACTGCAGTAATGTGTTTCAGAATGGACTTTCACATGGACAGGATTTACAGGATCAGGTCTTCTGCATGACTAGCTACTGAGATCCAGAGTGCTTAGTAAAATGCTAAGATTAATTTTATCGCCCACATACGTTAATTGTTTGTAAAGGTTTGGGCTCTTTATAAAGGAGAAAGAGATGACATGTTAAAGAAAAAATCAAGTAATGATGGTAATATTCTACCCAGTGCATGCCTAGAATAATAGATGAAGATGTTTAACTGTTTAAAGTGTGTACTGGATTAAACTTTAAGATGTTTTTTTGAGACTTTCTTATTTTATAGAAATTACTTGGTTTGACTACATTTTTATATTTCATATTTCCCCCCAAAAAAACATTCTTTGCTAAGTTTATTGCACTGCATTTTTATTTTTTTATTTTTATTTTTATAATTCATTGAGGAGTACAGGTTCCTAGTGTACTGGAGAATTTTTTTATTGACTTTCAGATAGCTCATCCCATTTTAATGTTGTTTTTTGAGATGAAAATTAGAGACATTCCTCTAGAAAATGTTACAGATTTTGCTCTGGGGGGTAATTTGCATGTCTGCATTTTTTGGATTCTTTGAGAGGAAAAAAAAAAAATCTTTATGAAACAAACTAAAGGCTAAACTGAGCATGTAACACTTATTTTTGGCTTAGATTACCGTCCTTTTGGCCAAGGTACCCAGGTGGCTAATTAAAGCAGGAATTCAATGAAATAGTGTTATTTTCTATAACTATCAGAGATGAAAGCATTGAAATTTAGACAACAGTTACTCCTGTGAAATGAAATCTGAAAGATACATGTATGCAGAAACTAAATCTTAATAATTGTCTTGAAAAGTTGGACTGAAGGAATTAAATGTACTGTAGTTAGAACAATTTGCTATTCCAGAAGAGCAAGAAAAAAAACCCAGAAATGAACATGGTGAAATGTACTTATTACAGTCAGTGATAGTCACACTGGCAAGAACCGATGTCTATTTCTTACAAAGACATTTCAAATGAAAACCGGAACAGAGTGAACAGGGTAATTGATGTAAGGGCATCGTGTAGTTTGTAGAGCAAGATTAAGGGGCTCTAGGTTCTTTGGTTCAGACTTCATAGGAGAAAAAGCCACAGGGCTGTTAAGGAGGTTTTTTTTGTCTTTTCCCTTTACCTGTCTTGTTTGGGTCTATAACGTTCTAAACATACTTAATGTTTAGCAGTCATACTTGAGTGGTTCTTCAGTATTAGAAATCTGAGTTGCTGCAGTTGTATTGATTCTTGTGGTGATGGGCTCAAGGCTGTTTTTCTGAAAAAGCTGGATGCTGAGATAAAGAGGTACAGGCATTGCTGAGGTTTAGATACCTGATCTCAAGTCTAGTGTCTAGTTGAGATGGAAATTAATGGCTGTACAGCATTCTGCTTGTTGAGAAAGATTATTGGAAATTATCCCAGATCAGGCGGATTTAGGAATAATGGGGAATTACAACTAGCTGATTTTTACTGGTGTAGCATAGCTGCAGGTTTAAAAAAGTTCATAAACTCAGTTTAATGCACAGTAAAGTAGTTTCTAGAGACATATGTTATTATATGTCATCTTTTTATCTTCATCAGGAATGAGAGAAATTCTAATGTACTAGAAGAATCAAATGTTATTTGGAATATTTTCTTATATAAGGTGTTCTTCATCTCTTTATTAAATTCCTGTATTCCAGTTTTCTAGTACTTATATGGCATGGGTGTTTGCTGGATATTGCTCCTCTTTATTGAATAATCAAATGAGTTGGAATGTGCCCATGAAGTCCTTCAGTTTGTAACTGTGGAACAGAACAGAACTTGTTTATTTATTTATTTCTATTTAAGATGTGCTCACATTCTAGCTCCAAATTGAAGGTGACTTAGCTTGACTCTAAATTGGTTTTGTTTGTTTGTGGTTTTTGTTGTTGTTTTGGTTTTTTTGTCCATAGATGAAGCTGCTAGATATTTTATGACAAGAGCAGACTGGCTATAACCATAGGAATGCAAACAAATTTAAATTTGTTATCTGAAAAACTGTCATTAACCAGACATTTTAATGTTTGGCCAAGCTTAGGAACTGTGTAAAGTGTTAGTCATCCACACTGCTTTTTAGACTGCATTTTAGACTGCTTTTTTCCTTCTTAAATGTTATGAGCTCAGATCATAATTTCTGTAAGCCAAAAGGGGCATTGGTACCGTGGTGTTGGTGTCTTCTGGGCTTGAGTGCTTTAGAACTAGTTTGAAGACTGTTTTTTGAGGTATGTGAAGTTTGTAAAATTACAAATTCTGTAACAATTACTGTTCTATAATAATTAGTTTGAGATGACCATATAATGATTCTAAAGAATTTAGCTCACTCTAAGATAATAGGGACCCAACTTCAAAATGAACTATAACAATGTGGAAACTCAGAAAGCTGTGGATTTCATCTTGCTGCTTTGAGGCAGTTACACCATCAACCAAAGAATACTTTTGCATACGTTTTAGTACCAGAATATCATTACCTGTTACAGTTTACATTTCAGATTTTGAAGACACATATCTTAAACAGTAGTGTTTGATTTATTTTATTCTGTCTAATGAATTTTGTGATCTTAGAACTTTAAATTGAGACAGTGTAGCAGAACACATGAAACTTATTCCTCATGATAAAGAATAATGTAGACTCAACTGTATACATCAGCATAGCTACTACTAAACTATCTGGATATTTTATATCCTGTATGGTAAAGACCTCTGGTATTTTCTGCTGACTGTGTGCTGTTCCCAGTTAGTGTGCATAATTTTTATTTCTAATCTTTGTTTTATTCAAAAGCTTTTTAGGAACAGAGCCATGTGAAAAAATACCAGAGTGAGAGTACTTGAAAAATATACTGGATCAAGGATTATATTTCATATATTTGTTTCAGAAAAGATAATAATAATTAATAATAATAGTGAGGAATATGTTCTTGTATTTATTTCCTCTATTGAACTCCTCCTGTACCTTTAATGCAGCAACTACTCAGCTGGGCTTTTTAGCTGCAGCATTTTCTTTTCATTTCCGTAGGCATGTAGTCAGTGGTGGAAGAAAGAGAGGCTACGACACAGCTTTCTTTTATTTCCTTCTCTTCAAGATTTTGCATATCACAGGCACCAGATGTTTTGCTTCGCTGCTTTACCATATTCTACTTTTCAGTGTGGCGTTAGACGGAAACTGAAATGGGAAGTTGTGAGGGGGAAGGGTGATGAAAGAAGCAGTTAGCATTGGCATAAAATTGAACTTCTTACAGAGATTAAATATAAATTAATTTATCATTTACTCAGCATTAAATTGGAAACCATTTTATATTTTAGCAGCACAAAGTAGTATTACACTGGCAAAATTTCTGCTGAATGCTACATTTATATATGAAGTTCTGAAAGTATTTTTTCTGATATTCATTTTGGTTTCATGCTGATTAGGTCTGTGCTTACAATTATGCAGCATGAAAGAACTGATCTTCATTTGGGGTTGCACAGAGCATCTCATGTATATTTGAATACTTGATATAGCAAGACAAAGGGCATCACTCTAAAGGAACATAAGTGAAAAATAGATCAATGGCTAAACCCAATGTATTCCTGAAGACCTAGAAACAAGTTTAAAGTGGAACATGTAATTTCTGGTTGTTTTTCTATTAATCTGTTGGTGTAACTTAGACATTTCGCTGCTGATTTTAGCACAGTCATATTGCTTGCTTATTACTGGTTACCTGTGGCAGAATGTCTTGGTTTTCAGACATTTAACCTCTTTTATGAATCTGATAAAATACTATGATTTATTCTATACTCCTAGGTCTATTTTGATAGGTCTCATGTAGGCAGGCTTCTTCTCAGCATTCTCTTGTGTACTGTCTGTTCTCAAGTCAGCTTAACTTTGGATTTAAATATGATGTCAGAAATCTACAAAGAGGCAGCTGGAGTGCTGTACTGGTGACGTCTTTAAGCTGAGGAAAAAGGTGTTGTTTCTTAGGAATTTTGTCTTTTTGCTAAAGGTCTTTCTTATGGGGAGAGAGCCTTAGGTGTATAATTTATCACAACTGTATCTGGGTGCTATAAAAGATGTTTGAGAATATTTAAGGAAGGTACGGGCTAAGGGCTCAAAGTCTCTAGCATTACAAAATGCTAACTCCTAACCAGTTTCTTCAACCTGGAGAAGCTCAGCTGTTCATCTTTCAGACACTGTTTTGTGTAATATTAAAATGATTGTACTAAACTTAAGTAAAATTTAAAAGGATGGCTTTGGAGTTTTTTTCTGAAACTGGTCTATTTTCTGGAAGCAACATCTTGTTGGGGATTCTTTTAGCTTCACGATATGTACAGTATTCATGAATTTTATTTCTAGCATTAAAAATAATATAAAAGAAAAATGCTGTAAACAGATAATGAGGCTAATCTATCTGTTTGCTCCTTAACAAGATGATGCAAGCTTGAACACAATGATAAATTGTGGATAAATCTCCTTTTCAAATACTTTAAAAATGTATCTCAGAGGTGGATGTAAATTATTTTTAAAAATGAAGATTTTGATTTTACTTAGTTGTATCCAGTTTTATTTTTCTAGGCAAGTTGAAGTCACATTTTAATAACAGATTAATGTTTCTGTACTGTATCTACAACCTTGTATATGAAGTGCCTCCTAAGAATTTTAATAGCATGGCACATTTTTTTGTTTAGAGATTCATTGTTAATTTTTCGGTATAAATAAGTACTGAAAAAACAGTGTTAGGACAAATAAACCGGTGACACAACTAAATATAAAACGACCTAGTTTCTTTAGCTTAATAAAATTGATGCAAGAAATGTATTCTGTAACTTTTTTCTTTCTCACTGAAAGTTCTAAATCAAGGGAGACATTTTCAGTGATCCTTTTGGGCATTGAATAATATTCTCTTAATTTGCCAAAATAGGATTAGTGAGTAGATCTCATTAGGAATTTGCACATGACTTTATTTTTATATAGATAAAAGGGAGCAAATTCCTTAAAGTCAAAGAAAGTTGGAAAAATAAGAACTAAGGAACCAAGCAGGTAGAAAGCATTAGAGCAAGGATATTTTTTCCATGCCTGCCAGGCAAAATTAGTTTGCCTTCTTTCTTAAAAGGATGTATGCTAAGTATCAGAAAAGAAGATCCACAGCAAAAGATAAACAGTGAAACAATTTTTTAAAAAAAACTTGGATATTGTCTTAACAGAAAATATATGTAAGAGTTGTAAAGATGGATTCATTTTCATTAGAAGTTTTAAGTCTATCTGTTGATAAAATTTTGAAGAAAGAAGTGTAATTGTTCTAAAAAGATAGAAATGTAATGTTTTTGTTATGTACAAAGTATTTGTAAAGGCATCTTTATTCTTCATGGCATCTTTATGACCTGACCTTCTACCCCATCACACTTTAATCCTCAGAAATGTTGTATTTATAGTTCAGGTTTTCAAAATTAGAATTTCCACAACATTCATTACTCATCACCTTCACCTCTTACTTCCTTTGAAACTAATGCTACTTAAAGCACTCATTAAAATTGTTCCCAAACTCACTTGTGTGTAAAGATTGTTGAATAACCTTCCTCTGCTACAGCAGTTTTTCCACATAGCTCTTAGAACATGTATGAATATTTGAGAGCAAATGATAAAAAAAAAATCTCGTAGGCTGCAGTAATTGCTTTACCCTTGTATAATCTAATGGTGTTAAAACTATTTTGTTATGCCATCTTGAAAGCAAGATGAAGTTTTATTGCTTATATCTGATGTTTGGAATACATGTATGTCTTTGAGAATTGATATCTTGTCATATTCACCAGTTAATTTATAGAGAAGTGGTTGCAGTCATTAACACTGATGCATATGTATACAATTCTTAGACATATGAAGGACCAAAACAAGAAGGTTGCCAACCTGAAGCACAATCAACAAATGGAGAAAAAGAAGAATGCACAGTTGTTGGAAGAAGTTCGTAGGCGAGAAGACAACATGACTGACAACTCTCAACACTTACAAGTGAGTTTATGTTTCAGTTCTGTTTCACTCTGCGTCTTCCAGGTTGTGCATGTGTAATGAATCTCTTCCCACAAAAAGCTGATGGCTCGGGGAGTGCAATTTTCTATCAGCAGGGATATAATAATCTGGTTGCATAATCAGATAATTTAATGAGTGTGATTTGATCTCTGTTAATTAGTAGTGGATTAAAAGGTTGAGAATGTGTTGTCCAACAGGGTAATGGTGAATTCAGAATCATCACCAAAGATAATATTTATCTTATGTACTTAGATGTAACATAGAGGAGCACTGGAGACAGCTATAGCTGTCTCATCTGACAGATGTCTTATAATCATTACTGCACAGTTACTACATCAGCAACTTTTTTCTTAGAGCTGGAAAGAAAAGGTTCTCTTATCTTTTTTATTTAAGATAGACTTTGAACTTTGAACCTAGGATAATTTTTACAGTTTTTAAGTTACTGAGTTCAGGTATTGAGATTTGAAGGTTAATTAGCTGATCTGGTTGAATAGTACATTACACGCTAGGGGATTTGTATTAAAGACCGCAACACGTCTGATGCTTGACTTAAAAATCATACTCTGAGATCTGACCAAGAAGAAACACTGAGAAGTATTGATGTCTGTCAATGACATCCATGTCTCCATACTCAGTGTTTATAGGCAAGTCTAATTTACACTGCAAAATATGAATATTGCCTTGATCTGCTTAATATAATAGATTTCTGGAAAAATTCTAAGAGTTGGAATTTAAGCCTCACATGCTGCTTCTGCCTATCAGTAGGTGCTCTGCATTTCCAACTCTACCTCCCTTAGCTGCAAGGACAACAAGAGGGAGTGAGTGCTGGTTGTCAGTGCTGCTGACATGCTGGGACAGCTAATCCTGCCTCCCCTGACATAAGCAAAGCAGGCAATCAGCTGCTTCCAGCAGTTTGCTGCCATAACAAGTTTCCTGTGTCTAAAACTTTCCCTCATTTCCTTGGCTTATTTCTTCCCATGCCTTTCTTAATGTCGAGCAGTGTGTCCATGCAGGGCTGGATGTGTTCTCTCTTTGCAGTTTGCTGCTTTAGTGAATTAGACTCGTTGTCACTGCATCAATGAGAGGAGGCAAATCCACCTGGGTGAAAATAATTTGATTGGCTTTATAGATTGTGCCATAAAAAACCTGAAGATATGCAGTTGCAAATAGAAGTTTGACTCCACAGCACTTTGATGTTTCAAGTAAATCCGTAAGGAAACAAAGTGATTGGAGAGGAATGGAAAAAAGCAGCCAAACCTGAACGTCTGGCAGCTTTTCCTTCCCCAGCAAATTAAGATACGGAGTTGTATTGGTTTAGCAGGTACCATTTCACTTCTTCAAGAAACCCTTTCCAAAATGGGCTTGATAGCCTGTGTCCTTGAGCAATTGGCTCTTTAATAAGATTAAAGAAGATGGGGAGCTTTCTTTTTCCCCTGTACTTCTTGTGAGCTAAAGGAATTGTTACTATCTGTGGAAGTTCCTTAGGGTTTCCTTTAGAAAATGAATCACAAAATTCATAGTTCCAGTAAAAGGACATAATATTACTTCTACAGGTAACAGAAACATGTCCCTGCCTCATAGACTGGGAGCTTGAGGTTTCCCTATCATAACAGCATTCAGAGATTTTTCAGTTGTTCTATATGAATACTAGAATGAGCCCTGCAGGTGAACAGAGTTTGACATTAAGTAGTGGAGGTTTCAAGACTCTAATGTGCTTTTATCCTGCTGGTAGGAGACTACTTTGGTTTAAAGTTTTTCTCTATTATGTTGTTTTTATGTGTGTAAGCTAGATACAAATATTAGATGTGAGCATCAAGTCATGTTTTTATATGAGTCTCGTAAGTAGGTAGTTGAGGGGTTAAAAAGCCAAATGAACTCTAGAGCTTACAGTGAATTAGCCTTGGTACACAAAGGAAATTTTTTCATAGGATCTGTTTGGAAAAAAACCCCAAACAACAACAACCTGCTCTGTGGAGTTGTTTAAAGTGCGAGTATTTCTTAACGTGAAAGGTTTTTCTTTTAAGAAAAATTGAATGAGCACTGATTGATGCAGTTGTGATTTTTACTGGCTTGTATGGCTTGTCATTTCAGAGTGATTTTGGTTTGAGCCTTTTGTACCTGGTCACATAAAACTATTTAATATATTTGCCATGAGATATTTACTCCTGTAATATTTAGGTACAAAGGCCTGGGTGCAGGGATGGAGCACACCTGCTTTCCACAGCTCTGAGTATGCAGTTACATTTGTGAGTGTTCTAGATCTGAACTTATTTTTCCATGTGTGCAAAAAGACACGTATAATGCAGTAGGTAATGGGTAATTTTCTTTCCTATCAAACCCAAGGATATCATACATTCCCTAGGAAGAAATGTATAATCTGAAGTTCTAGTGATGTGAACATGTATAGAACTTGAATTGGGATATAAGAGTTGACTAAATGAATAATCTGAAAGAGTAGAATACTTGATCACTCTTGGTATTAATTTTCAGTTTACAAATAATATATTGAGTTATAAAATGTTTTAATGGTAGTGATATAAGGATTTGTTTGAGGTAGGATTTGTGGAGAGAGATATGATCCAAGAAAAATTATGTACTTCGAAAAACAAGTTTCTGGGAGTACTATAAATTTGCTAATTAAAAACAAAATTGATAGTTCAACAAATACTGAAATAGCATCTTAGTAAACTATAATGGTCTAACTATCTCTTCTTGGTATTCTTTATAATACCTTCTACTATGTTTATAAGCACTCCTAGCACATAATACTTGTGTTTATATCATGCTTGTTACATTTGTGGATAATGTATTGAGCTGTTAAAGCACATACTAAAATTCTCTGGCCTGATGTAATGATTGTATTTGTTGGCTAGCTGTGATGTGCTAGGTGTGATAAGCTCAGCTGAGAATTGAAGAGCAATTAGCCTGGTCAAATTACATTCTTTCCAGCCAAGACTCAATCCCTTTTGCAGAAGTACTGGAAAAGATGTAATAAGAAGGCTAGTATAATAGTCCATGGATCATTCAGGGAGTCATTCAGGGAAATCTGAAAGCAATCAGTTACAGTGCCATCCAGTTTGTACAGCTCACATAGAGGCTGAAGCTCTACCTCTTCTACTTTCTGGTAGGTTTAAAGAAGTTCAGAAGTCTGAAGTTTCCTTGAAGCTTCAGTAATCTGTATTAGCTCCTGAGGCTTGTAAAATCATGTATATTCGTGACACTTTTCACTATATTTCTAGATAAAAGCCTCTTAAAGGTTGTTCATATCCTAGCATCAGTGCTTGCAGGTCAAGTTTGAGTCTCTGATGGCTCCATCTTGCAGCACTCTGGGGCAACTGCTGTGATGGAGAGTGTCCTGGGATGCCTGTGGAGGGAATTCACTTTGGTCTTCTTCAGCTATCAACAATAATTGTGAGTGATGCTTCAGGTGTGGTTTTAGGGGGTTATTTGGATCACTGTAAAATTGGAAACATCAGGGAACCAGACTTCAGATTAATTCTTGAGAATGCAGAATAGTTGTGAGGTTTTCTGCTTTTTCCTTCCACAAATCAAGGGCAGACCTCTGAAAATCTTGCCAAATGTGATGGTCATATATTACATAAAGCACCAAAGCAAGAGAGCTGGCCCTTGAACACTTTGTCATGAAACTTTTTGAGAACGGTGTATCTAACATGCCTTCATTTTTCTCTTTTTTGTCTGTCTCAAAAAGACAAGCCTTTTGAGAAATGCTGAGCTAAGAAATATCAGGTATGACAGGCATGATGTCAAAGTTGTGCATAAGTCCTCAAGTCTCTTTGCAGGATCTCAAAATGTTATAGAAGCAAGATGTTTATTTCCTGAGATGCATTTTTCGTGATTCTTGTATGGAGCATGTTTGTTCCAGTAACACTGGAAAGGAAACATTTGCATAACATTGAGAACTTGAGTAGGTTTGGTTTTGATTCTGACTTTCAAACCTGCTGCAATAACATCATAGTCCTTTCTTTTCTCTAGAGTAAACAATAAGTATATGCATGTAATAATATTCCCCAATGTCTCATGACACAGCCTCAAAGGAATTAAAGGTATGCCTTTGATTATACTTTTCATAAATGTTAAATATCAATCTAATAACTGAATTGGACCTTATGGGATCATACCTGTACTTAGTTCAGAGACACTTATTTGTGGAAACTTTAAGCAGGCGGTTGGACACACACGTGTCAGAAGAGAGGTGCAGGGATGAGCCTGAAAACAAAGTTAAGAAGTTTAATACCCTATGCTGCTCTAGTGTGTCTTTGACTCTCCTAATGTTTTACATGCTTGGGTTATTTGCCACAATTCTCTTTTAGGTAGCGTGAATTTTCTTTGAGCAGAAATTCACATGCTGACAAAAGATATTTCACTTAAAAAAACTTTTTTTGAGTGAGACAATGTGTAGTTCTCATTGATTTCAGCCGCTTGATCAATGATCTTAAGTGTGAAGTGCTGTGAAAGACTGTACACACATTTTTCCAGTTGTCAATATCTCACTTTTTTAAACAGAGGCAAGATTTCCAGTTTTTAATTGTTCTGTATTGGCTGGAGATTCGGTCTTAGGTAATGACTCAAACATAATGAGGAGAAAGTCCTATTAAAAGAGATAGAAAAACTGAGTAGTTAGTATTACTGGTGTCTGATTCTTGCCATGTGAGTATCTGTGGTATCTCACTCACTAAAAATAGCTCCCAAGAGATTTCACAGCTAGTCAGCATGAATCCTTAAACTTGGATTGGTTTCTTTATTTTTCACTCTGTGCTGCAGCATCTAGTTTTTATCTTCATAATATGTCTAGAAATACCAAATGTACTGAAGACATAGCACATTGCCACATGTTATGTCTGTCTCTTTTAAAATAAAATAGAAGCATGGTCTAAACAAGAGGTATACCTGGCATTAATTGATTCTAATTTTTCTCTTTATGTTGTGTATTTCCTACTGCATTGTCTTAAAAATTTTGAAATGACAATATTAATAAAAAGAGGAAGTCTTGCAAATAAGAATGAACAGAGCAGTGTAATCAGCTCAGAGACAGAGGCAGCAGTTGTGACTGTTATGGAAACAGGCACTAGGGTATGCAGCTGACATAAGGCAGGAGATAATTTGTTGTGTGAACACACATCTTTGTGTTTATTTGTGCTGAAATACACATGTAGTGAGAAAACTCAACCTTCTAAGATGTTAAAATAATGACTTACTGTATTAAAAGTGAATTCCAGTTTAAGGATGCATCTGAGCATGGACCAATACCTGTCTGGAAGTGAGAGTGAGAATTCCAAGTACTTAAGGAGATTGTGTAAGTTTCTGTCTTCAGAAGGCTGGCCATTTTGTGGGGGAAGATGGAGACAAGATTGGGATTTTGTCTTTTACACTGTTCCTCTCTGGTTTCCCCAAAGTGCCAGCTCTGATGAGTAGAATTGCTCCCTGCTCCACTCAGCTGTGGGCAGAGGATAAGGAGAAACAGGTGACGGCTCTTGAATTGCCTTTCTCAATGTTCTGAGCAATCAGAACACATAGGTGAGATATATTGGAGATAGACTTTTGGAAATACATGCAGAGGCAAAAGAAACATACAGCCTGCAATGCTTGTGAAGATATTACCTCTTGCTAAGATACCTGTTATCAGATACAAATATTTTGAAACAGAAGCTGAATTCTTTGCAAGTCTGTAAGAGTCAGCTGCAACAAGCCTTTCAGTCTTTGTGTAAGTTAATAAAGAATCATAATGTTTTGAAACCAGTTCAGTGACAAATTCAGAAGATGGGGTAAACTACAGCTAGACTGAAGTTCTCCCTTTAAAGTTCCCATGGGCTTTAGATAGAAAGTTATTTTTATTATAGCTGTTGTGAGTTAAAAACTTATTTTACCAGAGCTTTTCTTCAATGCAAGCAGAAGCTTAATGATGCACCTGACATTTAAGATCAAAGGCTGTGATGGTCTTGTGCTGTAGAAGTCCTATTTATTATTGTAGCCCGTGCAGGAATATTTTAACCAACAAGCTTATTTTAAAAAATTCATGATACTGTAAGTTTTTTACAGGATACATGTGTTCAAGCTGTTGCAAATACTTTTATACAAGTGATTTGATTCCAAATGCAAGTGAGGTATTTCTGGCTAGGTTCTCCATATATAGTCTATTATTTTAATGAACTAACATGCAAAAAATGTAAGTCAATATTCTATACTAGTTTTCTGCAACACATCTACAGAATGCTCTTCAATTTATTGCTTGAAAGCTAAAATATGTTCTTTTATCCTCCTGTTTTTAGACTGTAGGTTCCTTGGTGACTTTAAAGTTTTGTGTTTGAGTGGTTAAGTGGAAGTTTCGTCGATTTGTAAGAAAATTAGTGTTTGTGTTTTACCCTTATAAAGCAAGTGTTATGTACTAGCAAATGGAGAACCTAGCACAGTAGATTACACAATTGTGTGCATTAGTTTCATGGGTACTTCCTTTGGCTTTTTTCTGCTTCTCTAATTATAGCTGGATTTTGCTAGGATAGATTATAGCTAATAACAGTAACCTCAAAAATGTCCAGTCTTCAGCAAAATGTATAGCTTATTCTAAGTTTCACACAGTTCAGGGGGAACTTTTTCTTGTGAATATCTAGGAAAAAGACAGGAATTGCATTTTCTTAAAGCAGTAATTTTCATGTAGCTGAACATAGTTTTTTTAATAGACATGTTGAAAAAGTAAGACTCAACAAAGCTGTCTTTTCTGTGATGCATTGATAACTGTTCAATAAACAATATCTTTGAGTGGAGACTCAAGCAGTGGGTAATATAAATGAATAGTGCTTTATATTAAATAAATTATCACCAGTTTAGAAGTACATATGTATAAAAATCAGACTAATCAATTCAAACACACATAAAGGGGTTTGGAACTTGTTGATCTTTAAGGTACCTTCCAACCTAAACTGTTCTATGATTCTGTGAAGACTATTGAAGGCACAGCTAGTGCACTTATCTTCAGATTTATAACATAAATATAATTTACATTGTAAACATGGATGGACATTGAGGAATTTTCCTTCCTTGGCCTGTGGAAGTTCCAGAAGTTGTGGATAAATTCCATATGTATTGCTGAAACATGTGTTGAACTTCAGCCAGTAGTTTAAGATTATGTTGAAGAAAATATTTCTAAAAGGTTTCAGATGAAGAAAAGTATTTGAGAGTCTACAGAGGGCAGGAAGGTTGATTGGTAGGTCTGAGGATCAATACCAGAAGTGTTTTTTTTCTTTGGGGATTTACTTTGACATTTGTTTTCATTGTGCACTGTAATCCCCAGAAGCCAAAACTACTCTTGTTATAAAACGTCCCTATAGACAATCTGTGAAAATCTCACTTGAAGATCAGTTTCTACCAGACTCACAGTCTCTTAAATCTTTTTTCCATTGTCATAATTGGTAGGCTGACAGAAGTGACTCAGTGCTCTGTGCTGTGTTGTTCTAACCAGCTATAATAATAAAAAGTTTAGTGGGTAAGACATGAACAGTACACTTGCATGATATGAGTATATATAAAATAGCATTAATATTATTCTTAGAACTATCCCAACTTATTACTTTTGGATTTTTAAGCAAGTGCACAGTATTATAGAACATATATAATTATTAATGCAACACTTGCACTATTAGAAGGACTTACAGAGCATCCCCTGTCAAGAAGTCTTGGTACTGACTCTCTTGTCTTTCTGTTTCTACAATAAGGTCAGAAACAATGTTTTTCAGTGTTGTCTAAGTAATGTTAATTCACTGTCTTCGGTCCCCAGAATAAAATCAGGACATCTTGATAGGGAAACAAAGTGAAATTTTATATTCTAACATAATTATTTAGAAACCTGACAAGTATTTTTAGTTAAATTATTTCTACTATGTGCTTTAATAAGTGCCTTGTTAGTTGAAAAGGACATATATGGCAAGGCACTGGAAGAAAAAGATTGTGTTGGAAAAAACAAAACTGCAACAATAGGAAGCAGGAAAAATTTGCTGCGGTACACCTTTTTTTCTCCCCTTCAATATTTATGTAATAACTCACACATGTGGGACTCCTGTAGTCTCCAGGGGGCAATCACATTCAACATGCATCAAAAGAAATTGTTCAGTTAAACCAACTCTCCCTACCCAGCAATAATTACCACAGGTTTACACTGAGATATAGTTGCAAAAGGTTAGTCAGTAGGGCATCTGCAAATCAAGTCATATGTCAACTCTACATCAATAACCTCATTATAATAGATGTTAGTATTTCAGCACATGACTGTCCAATACAACATTCCATATATAGTTCATTTTTAACTTCTACATTGACTTATAGCTTGTCTAATATTTTACTAACTTATGTATTTAAACACTATGTTACATAAATTATAATCAATGACAAAAACAATGATTTAGATTGAAATTCTGCAATGTGAAGTTGCAATAAAATGTCTGACCCTATTTGTGTAGCTGTCTTCAGTATAAGATGAATATAGGAGGTTTAACCCTGTAATATAACAACAGTGTAATGGAAATTTGTGTTAGCGTAGATTTTTTCATGTGTAGGTGTTATTTAACAATGTTATCTACACTTTTTTTTCATTTTCAGTTTTCACAAATTAAAGCTGTTTTCCTGTAAATATACTAACAAAAGTAATCATACTCTAGTATACAACTGTTTAGCTAAATTCTCTGCAAACAGTATCTTTATATACTTTGTTATAGTCAAAACTTATCCATGGGTTTTTGTTGAAAGCTGGAGAGGATGGATGAAAATATAAAAAGGTTTAAGAAAAACCTTGTTGTAGTCTACCTCAGGCTCAGATTTCTAGCTAGTTTCATAGTTTTATCGTGTTATATTTGCCTGTTTGTAACCAGTGCTGCTTGGTGCTGCTGTCAGCTACCCTCCCTAGATCATTCTTAATAGCATGCAAGTGTGTTACCAGTACATCTGGTCAGTAAGAAAGGTTCTGCATGAGGTAAGCCTAAGTAGAATTATTTTGGTTGGTTGCTAATACTCCAGATTTATACCACTTATTTCTCATTACAAGTGTTCTGTAATAGCCTTACACACTATTACTTACAGACTACCTTGTGTTACAGGCTGGAAAGAGAAGGGAGGTGAAGGTGCTTCTTTACATCATCCTGTCTAGAACGTTTCTACCTTGGAAAGTTTCCTAAAATTCTTCATTATAGATGCATCTTTGCTTTGAGAAGCTTTCAAGTGATAGATTTCATTAGAAGATATTGGGACCAAATTTCATTGTTCTACTTTTCTAATCCCTCTTCCT
>NW_009951855.1:1365977-1390010 GCF_000747805.2 Chaetura pelagica | reverse complement strand
GAACCGCTTGGTTTTATTTGGCCCCAAATTAGCCAGTAAAATTAGTGATGGTAAAATAGTTAAGTCAGGGAAAAACAGACATGATTTTCAATTCTCAAGCTGAACCATCAGATCTTGGATTTCAAGAAAATGTATTTCACTTCTAATTTAAACAAATATAATCTGACCAGATTAAAGCCACTTAGAAGCAAACAGGTATCTGTTAAATCTGTTAAATCTGTTATCTAGTTAAATTTGTAGTCATTAGAGCACAGTCATGTTCAGATATTCAGTTCTTAACCATGGAAGCATGAGAGTGAGTTGTTAATATTTCAGGTTCCTAACTGTTTTGCAATACATGCAAGTCAAGACTACACACAGATTACCAGAAAATACTCATTTCTTACTAAAGGTAAAAGTAAAATGTATTTGACACAGCATGCTTTATTAATGAATCTCAAAGTATTTTACAGAATAGAGGCATAACAAACATATTGAAATAAACTGAGTCAAGAAAGAAAGAAATAGTAAAAAATAATAATAAAAGAAAGAATAAAAGTTATGAGCAAAGTGTCCCAGGTGGCTGATAGCACCATTAAGGACCTAGTCTTACTCCATCCAGTATTCTGTTTACTAGTCTGAACTGTTAACTGATAAGTGTTAGTCCTGATACTAAAAATGTTTGCTAATGAGTTGCTGCTGATTGAGGTACTTAGTGCAGCTGAATTTTATAGTTTTTGGTCCAGCGAGTGAGTAGAACATTGGTTCTTAGCATATGGAGGCTACATACCACATTAACTATTTTGCAGCAGCTAGGCCATTTTAGCAGTCTCTCACTTCTCTGTGGATGGCCTACAATAGCTGCATATGAAGAAAAAGAAAAGAGTGCTGCCATTTGTGGTTTAGATTTCTTGTATAATGGATGCAGCTTTTTTTTAACCTAAATTATCAAGATAATCAGATAATTCAACAACAAACAATGCTGGAGTGCAGTTTATTAAATTTTATAGAAGGCTGATGTTTCTCTGTTCTTTTAAGTTATAGCTAAGGTCCTGACTGCCCTAACAAACATTTCTTTGATCCTCTACTTCTGCTTGTATTTTTCCATTTCTCTTTTTCCTTGGGAAAACAGTGTGTTCTGCATCTGAGAAAAATTTCTTTCCTAGAAATACCATGGAGAAAGCTGCGCAGAATGCAGATTTTTAAACATTGTCTTATAAAAAAAATATTTTGGAGTTATTTATTTCTATTTCTGTGGATATTTTACTGATATAAATTAGAAATGCTTTTACAAATGCATTTGTTCTTTAATGGAGTGGAGTTTTAATAAGCAGTATTATTTGGTATCAGCCAGTCATATTTCTTTTCACAGCTGCATATTGGCATAATGAAAGAAGCATTTACACCTACTCTTTAGCTGTCACATACCTTTGTCATATTGATAACTACCATAATTTGTCCATCTAGAAGGTATGACAAAGATAAAAGCCAGGTGTATGTGATCTCCCCTCCTCTTTTTTTTTTTACACTTCAAAGGGGCAGTATAACAGTATGAACAGTGTGTCACGTGTCACATGAGTGCTATAGTCCCTTTGTTTTGAAGAAAGAATTTTGTGTTTTCCTGCATATGGGGTGAATTCCTGGCTCTAGTAAAGTTAATGGGAATTTTGCCACTGCCTTGTCAGACAAAGATTTCTCACATGAGGAGAAAAATAATTTAAAAAAACCCCTGTACAGACAAAAAATAAACTTGAAAGGTCATTGAGAAAGCACATCTCAAGTACAAATGGAAACAGTCCATTGTCATTCATCATTTACATCTGATCTGTTCATGTGAGTTGTAATTTGTGAGAAAGACCTTCTTCAGTCAGCTGTAAGGTTTGTCAAAATTGGCTTTTCTGTCTGGGTGTTCTTTTATAAGAACATTTGGCTGCCAAGTCCTAACAAATATAATTACTTCTCTTAATACAGACATTGGAAAAGACTGCTAGAAGGCTGCTGTCTCGTTCTCATGCTTTCAGCGGAGGCCTTGATCTTTTATGCGTTGTGGCTTTGTTCACCTTTTGCTCATGAAACTGATAAAATCTAAAATGATTAGGGCTATAAGCAGGATAACTGATATCTCAAACTCCTCTTTTGTATCATTTATTTAACTGTGAAATAAGCATATCACAGGAATACTGGAAAGATAGCATATAAAACATCGCCTAATAGGTTCCTATGCAGAAATCTTCACAATGAATATGTTCATGGGGTAGCTGGAAGAAGGTATCACAAATCCATTGTGGTAGGATATGAATGATTAACTATACTTTCCTAACTTGTGTATTGTTACTTCTCTTTGGTGTCCTATTCCAATTTTCAGCTGCAAATTGCATTGAAATGTATATAAAGTACCTATTACATTAAAACAAATCTTGATCTATTAGATAGATGAAATTATATATCTCAAATCCTAACCTAAAGGGATTTATGGACTGAAAACCTTACAAGCGTCATGAATTCTATTTAAAGAAACTTATATTGCCTCAGATGAAATGGGTATCACCTATCAAAAACTACTTAAGGAAGACCAATCAGAAACCTGCATAGTTAAACAGCAAGATAGAGGAAACTATCAAAAGCAAAAAATATCTTTGAAAGAATGGACATTTTTCCAATTGAGAAAAACAGAATCACAAAATCTGGCAAGTAAAATGTGAAAAGCACAAGCAGTAACACCAGGAAGTGCATGAAGCAAAATAAGGAGTAAATCATGAAATGCATTCACATTAGTAGTTGTCCAATGTGTCAGAAGGCAGAAGCCTGCCAGAGAATCTATACAGCAAAGATAATTAAGACATATAAAAAGTGCTTTGAGAAAATAAGGTGATAAGGTAAAAAAAAATGAAATACATTTCTTTCTCCTATGTTCACAGAAGAACTTGGGTGGTTTCTGCTTCTGGGACTCCTTTTTATGGACAAAGTATTGGGAGACATCTCAGAGTGAGGTAACAGTAGAAGAGATTACACAACAGTTACTAAAATTAACAATCATAGGATCAGTAGATAATTCATGTTGAAAGGGACCTGAAAGGGATCATCAAATTCAACCTCTTGTTAAAGCAGGCTGAGCTTATGGTCAGGCCAAGTGGCTGTTGGAACCAAGTAGTTTTCATTCTAAAGTTCTTGGAAATTGGGGTGAAGTATATGAACTTATAAGTTGTTTAAAATTTCCTTTTTACCAGAGGACTGGAAGCTGGCTAATCTGACATCTGTTTCTAAAAAGGGTTCCAGGTAAATCTTGGAAAAGCACCTATGACATCTGTATTGTACAGATCAAGAGAAATTGTTTTTAAAAAGACAAAACTAGTGAGCATGTGGCAAAACATAGTATGTTGGGGAAGAGGCAAGTGTTTTTCCTAAAATTAAGTAAT
This sequence comes from Chaetura pelagica, assembly GCF_000747805.2. Taxonomy (NCBI): domain Eukaryota; kingdom Metazoa; phylum Chordata; class Aves; order Apodiformes; family Apodidae; genus Chaetura; species Chaetura pelagica. The sequence continues at coordinate 1,386,615 of NW_009951855.1, read as the reverse complement.
TTCTCATGAGTTCACAAGTAATGTTATTTTTCAAAAATCCCATAAGAATCTCTGTTGTGACTGGTGTATTTTTAAAAGACCTGGAAATGAGAGTGAACAATTTCATGGAAGTCAGCATCATCCACTCCAAACCCAAGGATTGTTTCTTTGATTGTGTCTTGCAAAATCATAGGAAACTGGATAATATCTAAAAATAAACCCCATAAGAGTAATTTAAAAAAGATAAATAGAACTGTCATAAAATAAAAAAAGCCATGAAGACATGAGGCTATGTAATCATGTTACTAAATGCAGTACTGATGGCAAAAAGCTTAAATGTAACAGGGAAGAGTGTAGTGAAAAAGCTTATGCAGAAAAGAACAGTTTGGCAAACTCAGGCTGATTTATGATGGTAGGAGGAACTCTGTGGGTTTACATGGTTTTGACCCTAAACCTCCAAAAATATGTTGGATTTGGCAAGGTTTGTCTTGGAGTTTTTGTCTTCCTTTAAACCCAGAAGTCAAAGCAACATCTGGGACATGATCCAAAGCCAAAAAAAAAAGGTTTGGATGAACCGTACATACCATAACAGCCAAGTTTCACACAACTCTAATTACCGTAATGGTTTTCCCCTTTCTTCTTTTTCTTTTTTCTCCTTTTCTTTTTCTTTTTCTTTTTCTTCTCTTCTCTTCTTCTCTTCTCTTCTCTTCTCTTCTCTTCTCTTCTCTTCTCTTCTCTTCTCTTCTCTTCTCTTCTCTTCTCTTCTCTTCTCTTCTCTTCTCTTCTCTTTTTTTTCTTTTTTTCTTTTTCTTTTTTTTTCTTTTTCTCTTCTCTTTTATTTTCTTTCTTTTTTCTTTCTTTTTTTTCGTTTTTCTTTTGTTTTTCTTTCTTTTTTTTCTTTTTTCTTTTTCTTCTCTTCTCTTCTCTTTCTTTTTTCTTTTGTTTTTCTTTCATTTTTCTTCTTTCTTCTTTCTTCTTTCTTCTTTCTTCTTTCTTCTTTCTTCTTTCTTCTTTCTTCTTTCTTCTTTCTTCTTTCTTCTTTCTTCTTTCTTCTTTCTTCTTTCTTCTTTCTTCTTTCTTCTTTCTTCTTTCTTCTTTCTTCTTTCTTCCTTCTTCCTTCTTCCTTCTTCCTTCTTCCTTCTTCCTTCTTCCTTCTTCCTTCTTCCTTCTTCCTTCTTCCTTCTTCCTTCTTCCTTCTTCCTTCTTCCTTCTTCCTTCTTCCTTCTTCCTTCTTCCTTCTTCCTTCTTCCTTCTTCCTTCTTCCTTCTTCCTTCTTCCTTCTTCCTTCTTCCTTCTTCCTTCTTCCTTCTTCCTTCTTCCTTCTTCCTTCTTCCTTCTTCCTTCTTCCTTCTTCCTTCTTCCTTCTTCCTTCTTCCTTCTTCCTTCTTCCTTCTTCCTTCTTCCTTCTTCCTTCTTCCTTCTTCCTTCTTCCTTCTTCCTTCTTCCTTCTTCCTTCTTCCTTCTTCCTTCTTCCTTCTTCCTTCTTTTCCCTCTCCTCTCCCTCTCCTCTCCCTCTCCAGAGCTGCTTTTCTACTTCTCAGTCTTAATGCATAGGAGTCTCTATATCCAATAAGTCTTTCTACAGTAAGTGCAGAAGGAGGTGAAAAATGAGAGCTCAGAGGTTTTGTTTCTTATTTTTGTGTTACAGCGGAATTTGAACAAAGAGGTTGTAGACACTATCTGAAATTATGAGGTGTCTTCATGTCCATATTGGAAATATTTTATATTGTCTTTTGGTGGAAGTGCTAATGTTAGATACTTGGCCTTCCTTGTGGGTTTCAGAATATGAAATGACACGATTAAGACATCCAAAGCACTGAACAGTTTAAGAAAAGGATATAGTTTGGCTGTTTTCTACCACTTACTAACAAGTATCTCTTAAATTCTGGTAATGTAAATACCACTTTCCAAGGAGACAGCCATGCCTGTACAGTAAATGGTGCATGTTCTGCATCTCGTTTGGATCTCGTGAAACTGCGGGACACGATATGTTCAAGCTGCTGGTCTGAGAAAGCGTTTCAAATCCATAGTCTGTGTGCACCTCAGACACTGTACATATGGTAAATGATAAACATACCATATGGGATTTGTGAAGTTAAGACTATCAAATTCCTCTCCCATTATATGGTCAAATCAAAAACATATTATTCTTTACATTATAAGGGGTTATGTTTGTGGCCCCATTTATAAGGCTGCAAAGCTGATCATACTTTAAGCTTTCCTTTGGCCTAAAAATTTTCCTGGTAACACTCAGGTTGTCATTTAAAAAAAAAGAAAAAAAAGTGTGGGTGTGTGAAATTTGCAGAAGTTCAGCCAAATTTTGAATTATAGAGTTCTGAAAACTCCACATGTAACCTTAGGCAAATACTGCAGCTCAAAAGAGCTGAGCCTAAGGTTCGTTTTGAAAACTCAGTTTTCCAAAATTTAATTTTATGTATTATGAAGATGTGATCTGGAAAGAATTGTTGCAGTCCTGGCAGCATCATGAACATACATGCAGTTTCATGATAGTTTTATTTTATTTTTTATTTTTTATATTGGCTTTGTAGACTGGAATAACTTAGTATCCTCAGCTGAACTGTCAAGTGTTTAACTAAAAATTATGAATTTACTATTGTCATCGTCACTTGCTTTCATCTGACAAAATTCTTCTAATCTTACCCCTAAATTGAAATTAGTTTAAAAAAAAGAGTGGAAAAGCAGTGACCACAGTAAACTGTGGCAATAGGAACCTGTGGGTACTAAGGGAGGAACTAGAAAAAAAACCTCCTTGAAAGTTTTAAGTCAGGAATTGAGGAGAAGGGGAAGAAACAAAGGTTTTTTTGTTACTCTGAATGCTGCACAACCAACTTCATTTCTCTTTTACCGTTGGTTTTGAAAGCAAGAATCCTGAGTACATTGCAGCGTAGCTCTGCTGTTGTATCTCCTTCCCATGGTAAGTCAATAGTTGAAACAGATTAAGGAGGCAGTTTCTTTCATGCTACTTTGTATCTCTGTGGTTGAATTCCTCAGTATGTTTGTGTAGATTATTTTTCCCCTTTTTTTGGTGGGGGGAAGAGAGAAGGAGCCAGTAGGTTTCTCCTACAACTAAGAATAAGAAAGCTCAAAGTATGTTTCCTTTGACATCTCTCCATTACTTTTTTTTTAAAGTGAAGATTAGTCTTTCAGCAAAAGACCTGTGGGGAATTTGTAAGCAGTAGGGATATGGCTGGGTAATGCTTGTTACATGTGGAATGTGTGGCTATTTCTTTCCATAAAGATGGTACAGGTGTTTCTTGTAGGTGTGTCACACTGATGCTGAAGAATATGTGGAAAAAAATATATTCCACCCTTATTTTATATCCTTTTCAGCATCCTCTTCTCCAGGGACAGGCAGCAGAGAGAGGGTTTTACATGTGAAGTCTTTATGTAGATTCATAAGCATGAGAAAGGCTTCTGCACTTTTACACCAACACTTCTGACAGTGTGGCCTGGTAAATAGACATTTCATCAGTGAGGGGGGTCACTGAAAACTGTATAGGAAAAAAGAGTCAGGTGCTTGATATTGTAGCCTTGAGGGAACTGAGATAAATGTTTTTGGAGAGACAGGGAACACTAGAAATACATGGGATTTACATAAAGTGTTAGGCTACCAACATACATGCTTTTAAAATTAACTTATTTATTAACTTACAAAAATATCAACTGTAAACAATGAATATGTCCATCTGTACCTTTTGTTAGTGAGTTTAATTCTGTGCATTTTACTTAAGGTTGCTAATTCATGCATCATGAACTGATCTCATCAGTTGAGATGGGAATGAAGTACCTTGGTATAAGTTGACCTTTTTCCTGTTTGCTTAGTAGTTAAAGGCAAAATATTATGTTAGAAAGTAGATAAAGACACACATTTTTCTATAAGGTGGATAAGACAGTAAACCACAGCTAACTGGATTCCTTCATGTGGACCAAAACTTTTATGGATGCAGGCTGCAAGACTTATAACTTGGAAAATCAAAAGTAGGGAGGTAGAAGATGGGCTCTTGGGGTTGTACTCTGTCTCTACAGGGTCTTTGGGTAAATCTGCTTTTGCCATGGAACTGGCATATATATCAATCTCATAATTTTAGCTCGTTCTTTTCCTTCCCTGCCAGGGATTCAGATTACCCAGCTGGATCCCTATGGGCAAAGCACTGTTATCAGTTGTGTAATGAAACCCTATCATGGGAACTTTATTTGACCTGTCTACTAGACACGTGGCTCAAGAGCCACAGTTTGGAAACTCATTTCACATACAGCCAAAATATGGCTTAGGATAAAAAAGATAAGCAGGTATAATTCTAAACAAGTATCTGTTTAAAGACAATAAAAAGCCCGAACTCAAACAAGGAAACTCATACAGCTGAAGAACTAAGCATCTCCAGCTGTTAGCAAGCATGAACTTGGACTTGAAGTTTAACTGAGCTAAGTCTGATCCCATTAAAATAATTACATTAAAAATAAAGGACATCTCACTGATTTTATTGGTCATTTAATTATGCAAAACAGAAATAATAAATTAATATTTTAAATATCTAGAAGACATTTACAGGAAAAATCTGGTGACAAAGCAAGCACCTGTTAACTGACAAATCTAAGAGGAAAGGCAGGCTTAGTACAACATTTGAATGGAATCTGCACTAATAAAATTGCTGAGAATTTTTTCATAGGCTTTAAGAATGGTAAAATTAATGTTTTAATGAAATTTAGGGGTAAAATGGTTCCCAGAATGATCCCATGTCTGAAAAGATGAACCATTTCTTTCTGCAGGTCTGTAAAATCGATACTGCTGAAGGCAATGAAATTACCTGGCAGAATCTGAAAATGTGAAAAGTAACCAGAATATGTAGTGAGTGATGTTCTAGGGCTGCAAAAGTAAAATGGATGCACATGGGACTGCCATGGGTCAACTTTTGTTGAGTTGTTCAATGCATAAATAATACTTAAGGAGGATGTGCTTTAACTGCTGCACAGGTACATAGGGTCAATTGCTCAGTTACTAAGGACTTGGGTAGTAGAAGCTTAATATTAAGTTTGAAATTCCTGGTTATATTCCTTTGCATCCCACCAGTTAGTTCTGTGTTTCTAAAACACTACAGAGATACCAATGAGAATGTTTTGGTATATGCGAGAGTGCAGAAAAAAGCTAAGAAGATTGTGTTTAGGTCTTTGTAACAGAGTCTGTGAATTTGTGGTTTTTTTGTTTTTTTTTTAAGACCTTAATTATTTATTTCCCCCCCACTTTTAAATCTGAACAAAAGCCATAAACATTATCTGGAGAATAATTTGTATGATTTTCACTGTTTCTCCGCTACTTCTATGCTACAATGGCATATCCTGAACATGAAAATGACTTATATGATGTAAGTCACTTGTAAAAGCCCAGAATGAACTCCAGACATCAAGGCCTATAATCCAGCCAACTGAGGTCTTACTTTCCAAGAAAAAAAATCCAAAATAGCTGTTCAAGTGGCTTTGTTTCATCAGCCATCTGAACTGTAGTGCAGTGCCTTTGGAGACAGATGGTTTCTGAGATTTTCATATGATCATTGCACTTCAGTAAGTAATTATGAATGTAAGAGTATGGTGTATATATATATCTTCAATTCCAGTGTTGTCAAGGAAAAATGCACATGCATTAGTGTAACATATTGAGATTTACAGTAGGGCACTTCTGTCCGTGTTACTGGATATTAGAGGACCAAGAGTATCTGTCGGTTCTTATCTATCTACTCACAGCTGTATTTAAGCAACTAATACACTTTTCTATAAACAACTTGATTTATGGGCAGAGTTGGCCACTGAGAAGTAAAGTTTTCATGAAGAGTAGGAGAGATGTCATTCTTCTTCAGTTTAGTGGGGAGATGACAAAATTCTGGCTCCTGTTGTGCCTTTTGGTGTTCAGTACTAGCCATTTTACTCTTTGTAATACCTGTGAGTCCTTTTCAATTTGTAATATATTTTGCCCTTTCCTAAACATTTATTTTGTTTCCATGAAATAGAGAAGTGCTTTTAGTACTTTTATTTTGCACTGATTTTTGGCAGGTCTGGAATGTTTTGTCTACTGACTTTTTTTTGAGCATTTTATGGTACAAAATAAGATAAAGAGGCTTTATATTTTACTTTTTTAATATTATATTTCTTTATACATTTATATTTCAAGTTAAAATATCATAGAGAAACAGGGCTGGAAGGGATGTGAAGGTGTCTTCTAGTACATCTACAGTACTGAGTATCAACGATACCACTGTTATTTCTGAGAGCAGTTTGTCTAGCTCATTGCTAATGACCTTTGTAATAACCTTGCTCATGTTTCATTGTCCAAAGGTATTAAAAGATTTTTCTAACATCGTAGCCTAGTATCTTTTTTCTGTAATTTCAGGCAGCTATTTCTTGCTTTATCCACATTGGATACAGTGAACTCTTTGGGTTTTTTTTCCTCCCCATTTGTGATAAGCTTGTATCTGAAAATGCATGTCATGTTCCTTTTCTTTTCTTGAAGTTGATAAAACCTAATTCTTTCAGTCTTACCAAAGAGGTTATATTTTCTTACTGTCCATGTTGCTTTTCTTTGTAGTCTTTCCAGTTTGTTCACATCCTTGAGTAGACAAAATTGGATCCAGTTCTCCTGCTGAGATCTTGCTAGTGCCAAAGAAAGCAGAAGGATTACTACTATATACATATATATCTTTTCATAGTGTGTTTTTCTCAACAACATGACACTCTTGACTTGTCATCTTGGTGTCTTGATCCTTTTCTTTCGTAGAAAAAGACGAGTTCATAATCAGTTATTTTGTTCCTGGATTTATTGACTTTGTTAATTCTGTTGAAGTGTATGATGTATTAAATATAATTATTTTTTTTTTCCAGTTCAGATCTCAGGTTTGGCAAGATGTCTTAAAGTTACATTTTTGCTTTTCATACTCATGCCATCTGCAAATATGCAGTGTTAGTATTTGGTGTTATTAATAAAATAATTGAATATCATATGGCTCTAAAAGTTCCTATTTTTTAAAATATCCTTCTAGTTTAATAGTGAACTGTTGGTGACCCACCACAATTTACCAACTAGTTTGGCATCTGTGTTATGTTACTTCCATTTGAATCAGATTTTTCTTTAGCTTGGTTATGTGAATATCTTGAGATTTGTTACCAAATCACTACTGTTCTTGTCCTTTAATAATGCCAGTTCCTCTGTCATATGAAAAAATAGGTTTGTTTGACATAACTTCTTGGGAAGTATGTGTTGGTTCTTCTGGGTGTCTACAAATAGACTAAAGCAGATTGCTTGTTCCTTTAAGTTTCAGGATCAAAAGTGACCTACCTGTAATCCTCCAATCTTCCTTATTTTTGTTAAGATTGAAATGATAAATGTAATTCTGTATTTTTTGGTATCGCAACTGTTCCCCAGGAGTTCTCGAAACACTTGTTTTCTACAGCACTGAGATTTTATCAGCCATTTTTACTCCTAGGATGAAATTCACTAGTATTAAAACTTCCTGGTATTATGTTACCTGTTGTTTTTTTCCCCTCACTAATAGTGAGATTTTTCCTTTTCCTCCTTAGTGCTAGTCATACTAGCTATTTGATCCATGCTAAGATGACGTAAAAGAGCATCAGCCTTTTGGTGGTCTTGACATAGTAATTTAATACATTTAGAGATGTGTCAAAGAGTGTAAACTTACTAGAGAGAAGCCTAAATCACTATTGCTTTAATAGTTTTGCTTGTGTCTAAGTTTGTGACAAACTTTTTAAAAGTTTGCAAATTAAAGTGATAATGCTGTCTCACCTAGTACAAAATGCTTGGACTTTTAAAGTTAACCAGATAGTAGAGATTTTGTAATTATGATCATTAAAGGCCCCAGGAGGGTTTGATATCCACCAGCATCCAGTAACTTTAGCACAGACAGGTGGTAAATGATGAGGGAAATATAGTTGTAGCCTCGGGCAGATACTCGGCTCACGCAGCTGTTTCATGCATTCTGGCAACATGACTCAGTTAAAATCAAATAGCATTCCTTATGCCAATATTTCTTACCTGCATATGAAACCAGTTGTCTTTCATTTTGTAAAAACATGATAATTCAAAGAGCATTTAAAAATGTACTGTTTCTCACACAGAATTTATATCTTGCAGCTGCACACTAATCCAAGTGAAATGGAGTAGAGTTTCACTTTATCAGCCAATCATAACTTTAAACTGTTTTCACAATTCATCGTATAGTTTTTAAAGCCAGATTTAAGTCTGTATATGAAAAATAGTCTACTTGATGTATGAAACCATAGATTAGTCAATATGTATGTAAAGTAGTACTTCAGTAACAACAGAGAAATTACTTTAGAGAATTTACAGACTAAACTCTGAATGATACACATGGAATGCAAGTGTTACGCCATCAGTACAGTGAGGACTATGTGTGAAAGGAGTAGCTGAAAAATACAGTTAATTTCTTTGATAATAATCTCTGATCTAGAGACACTTGATGTATTTAGATTATTAGACTGTCCCATATTGTATCTACTTATCAGCCTTTTTATTTCTGAGATCAGTTATGCACCAGATGGAAGATAGGGTGCATCTGTTGTGTCTGGATAAAGCTGAACCTGTTCATTATTTCCTTAGTTGGAATAATGGAAGGAGGTGAACAAACAATAAAATTCCTTCTTGGGACTAGACTTGCCATGTATATGTGCTAAAAGATCATTTTTCTTCTCCTAAGGCACTGCTGATAATTCAGTTCGTGTCTCCATTGGGAAAGGCACATCTTACTTCTTATGCCTAATTTAATTCCTTCTTAGAGATTATTAGAATTAAAGAATTATTAATCCCTTATATTATGAAGAAAATCATCATAATGTGCATACTCAGCACTTCTTGTCACACAGCAATGCTCAGGTGGTGGTTGATACTAACTCTGTGGCACAGATTTGAGACTGAACTGTATATCCAGAGAAGTGTCACTTACTTCATCATCTCTACCTGAAAGTCTCAGGAGAATTGATAGATGTTGATTTGGCCTTTTTATGTAACTCAAATGAGAAGTTTTGCTTGGCTTAAGATCCTGTTTTAACAGGAAGAAAAAGGTTAGAAAAAACTTGTGTTGGCAATAATTTAAAATTTTATCACTCATACACATATCATTTTTAATGTATATCTGGTTCTTCCTCAGCAATCTGTTTGTCCTACATAGGCTTAGATAGGTTGGTTTAATATGTGAAAAGGGTTTCTTAGAGGATTTTGGTACTTCAGAGATTAATAATGTGATTGTATAACAAAATTGACAGAATTGACCACATGGGTGAATGTCACATTTACATAACACATTTTCATATAGTCAAACTTAGCTACACCCTCATGTACTGTTTTGCTAACAAACTCTAAGTATGACTTAAAGACAGCTCCTAAGAAGGAAAAACTATTCAAATTTTATGCCTACTTGGTCCTTTAATTCTGTCTACTATGCCAGATAAAATTTTTAATTGATGCCAGTTATTATATTTGTCTATTTTTGCTGTCATCAAGCTGTTAAACGTACTATTCAGCATTTTTGTGTGAATAATGCCTTTCATATTTCAACTCTGTTTTTTCAAAAGTAACTTCCTGCTATAACAATATTTTCTGGAAAAAAGTCAAGAACACTTAAATACCTTAGACAGGTTTTACAAGTTAACAATTCTGTTGTAATTAGTCATCAGGCTACCTCTGGCTCCATGGATTTAAAGCTATCAGAGTTTACTGTTTTGTGAAAAATGTTTTACTTTGTTTAGACATGCTTGTCATAAGTTTCTCAGTATATCATTATCCTATAAAACCTCCCACTGGCAGTGTCTGGAAGAAAAAAATACAGCGTAAACTGTAGAAGACCTAATGGCAGCTTCCTGCCAACATTGATTCTTGAGTCAACAACGTGTGTTTTTGTTTTTGCTTTTGTGAAAATATGTTACAATCTAGTCTTTCATATAAGTTTGCTAGTTTTATTTATCAGCATAGTAGAGCATATATTCACATCTTCTGGTTTCCCCAATTTTTTCCTCTTTTCATTCCATGATATCTCTGTTTCTGGTCATACCACCAGTGAGTGTTTGCACACATAAATTAGGCACCTAAAAACACTCATCACTAGAAAATTTACTGCTTCTAATATCTTTCTCATGAACAGTTGTGTTTATTTCTGAGTTGACTTCTCTGGTAAAGACAGCAGGGCTCTCAGCTTTGGTTCAGTTCTTTGTTTTTTCAAGACTCTCATTTTAGATATTAGAGTGTATATGGGACCATGTGGACCTTTAGTGATAAGCATGTGCTGGGAGTATTGAAATGGTTTTAGTTTATAAATTCAACTCAGAGAAAAAATAATAGTGGATTGCTATCTGTGTTAACTATACAGCTTCTACCCTGCTGATGAAGCCAAAGGCAGTATCCCCTCCAGAGGGGATGTAATTGGCTTTCTTTTTTTCTCTTTGAAACCCCATTTAAAGAAGGCAGGAAGGAAGGTTGCTGTCCTTTAAGATGAGGAGCTTGAATCTTCTTTCCTGTGTTCACAAAACTCTTGTTATTTAGTTTGAGAAATCTTTTAGACCTCTTTTTGGCACCCTAACTGCTAATTCTACTGAAGTAAAATAGACAGATACTACAGTATGTATTGGAAAAGTGGATGATTTAATTTCATTTTAATTCTTCAAACATTCTTTGCCAGTATTTCACATATTTTGGAATATGAAATGCTTGGTGCTTTTGTAGTATTGCAATAGTGTAGTAAATGAGTTTCTATTTTTGTTGTAGTATGTTACTGTGCGTTCATAGCAAGGAGGGTTACTCTTCTATTGAGTAATTTTTCCTCTTCTTTAGGTGGAATTTTATATATAACTTTGCATGAAGCACCATGAGATACATCTCAGATTAATCTGTATTCATAGTGCAATACAGTAGGATACCACTTATTCAGAGAACTTGTATGACACTAAATTGGTCTGACTTTGTGTCGTGAGGAGTCAGTGTCAGACAGGAAGACATGTATAGCAGGGAAGTTTGGATAACCAGGATCATGCTGTGAGTATTTAGGTTTTTTGATGAGCAAATCCATTAAATGTAGAAAGGCTATATTTCTTTTTGTTCATTTATAGAAAGACTCTTTTAATATTATGCTATCACATGATTTTACTGAACAGATGTTGCATTATAAGCCATTACTTTTGAACTTGCAATGAACAGTAGATTTTAGATAAGAGGCACCAGCACAAAAAGATCCCAGACTGAAAAAGCCAAGTTAGAACAAGAGAATAGTTGAGGTCTAATTTTGAACTATGCTTTTATTTACTCATGGTAAACAGTGTTTCTTAAAAGGAAGTAAAGGAAAGCCTTAATTTTTAAGTGCTCAGCTCTCTTCCTAGATAAGAAAATATTCAAAGCACATCTTGTATGTATTTGCTTTTCACTGTTGTTTACTTTTTTTTGTCTTTTGTCTTTGTTAGCCCAAGGAAAATGGTCAGATATGTTGATTTCGTATACCAATGATTTAATTTTATTTTTTACTAGCCTTGAAACACTGTTATTTTCAGTATCCCTTTTACCAATCAAGTTCAAGAAAAATCCAACTTTCAATAAAAAGTGCCTGCAATTGTCTAAGCTGTTTTACTTAAATGAATGAGAATTATTGAGATCTTCTACACATTCTGTGGAGACTGCTTTGTAGAGTTTTTTTCTGTGGAATTCATCATAGAGAGGGGATGGAATTTAAATGTCATTTATGTGCATATGCGTGTTGCTCGCTGAAGTGATTTTTGAAGGTCTTATGTATGCACCAAGAAACTGGAGAAATTAGATATTTAGGAATGGAAATTGGTGGCCTTCCAGGCAATATTGGATCTAAAAGTGTTAAATCCTTTAATAAATAAACCTCGATTCAGACTGGAATGTCTTGGCTTGATCTTAAAGGTGATATTATAAAGGACTTCTAACTGTTGACTAGCCTCAAAGATAATTATCTGCACATTCCACTCTTGTCCTGCCATCAGCAGTGCTTGAGGTCTAAATGGAGCAAATGTTATTTTCAGTAGAAATATATTATATTTGGACCATCCTCATTCCCAAACATTTAAAAAAAAATATTTGCATCTGAATGGAAATAGAAAGAATAAAATAATGAAATAAATATATAACCTGCTTCTTAAGGGTTCTGTGTGCTTAACACAGGAGTCATCATTTCAGCCATTGTAGGCAGCTTTTTACTATGTGGTCATGTGTTTTGAGCACATTGTTTTGTTATTGATGTTACTGTTTTTGTTAGGCTGTGCATGAAAGAATAAGAGGGTTTTCTTGGTGAACATTTTGGAGGTGAGACCTCTTAAAACACATCAATATGATATTGAGGATTTTGCTCATAATACAGATCAGATGCTCAACAAATTTCATATACTGGAACTAATTTGGGAGACTGAAAAGCCCATTCAAAACACTATATATGTAAGTGAAGCATTAAAGAGACATATTTCTATATCAAGCACTTTGAAATGGATAGAAATGCTCTTCTGCCTTAAACTGCCTGCTTAATTCATAGTCCATACTATGGACAAATCTAAGTTTGTTTCTTTCTTTTTTTTCTTTCATAAGTTTTACCTGCACGAGTAAAATAGATACTTCATTCTTTAAAGGACTTATCTGCTGGATATAGCAAAGACTTCTGTAATAAAGTTTGCTTGTGAGACTAAAGTCTGTACAAGGCTGAGAAAAAAGCAAGCAGGTCTTCATTTCTAACAGGCTGTGCAACTATGTATGTATGTAAACGCATTCCAATATAATTTTCATTTATCCTCACTGGTGGGATTGTGTGTTCCTTGGATGGGGACTCTATATCTTAAAATGTGCAACTTCATGTGGACATAGTCATCTCTGCCCTCTGAACCCAAACCTGTCTTTGGATGAGAACAACTTAAAAATGATAAAAGATGTGTCCTCATGAAATTATTATAGAGAATGTGAACAGTGGGAAGGGTGTTAGTTTACATGAGAGGTGAAGCAGATCCAAAATACAGTTCTCATGAAGACCAGTTTAAGCCTCCCGGCTACAAGTTTTTAAAATCCTGTCAATTAGTTTGTTGTCTTAATACTCTTATATTTTGCCTTGAAACAGAGTGAGTAATATCAACTTGTAGATCTGCATGTCTTTTTTTTATACTCTCCTGCCTTTTGCCTCATGTGGGAAGTGGCTTGAGAGACTGAGAAGGAAAACAGACTTTTAGCTGAGGAATACAAAGCACCTTATGTTAAAGATTCTGTTACTATTTTTCTTTTTTTCATCTGGTGAAAAATATTTTTCTCATCAAACTTAGTTTAATATATTTTGTCTAAAAAAAGTATTTATAGCTGTATAAAAGTCCGGCTTTGATATGAGTGCCCATTGCTTTGGTATCTAAATAATGTTCATACAGGAACAGTTACAATAGTAAAATTGTTAGTAAATGCCTTAGAGCAGTTATTACAGTTGCACAGTTCAGGCCAAGGCTTTATAGTGCACTTTCTTTTAGTTTTCTTCCTATAAAGTTATTATTGCTTTATCTATACAGAAACTTTCTTCATACTACCTGCAAATAGAATTCCTGCATCTAATGAGGCTGCCTTTTATAAGGATTCCTGTTGTAACATAATGTGAAGTGTGAAGGAAGCATGAAAGTTCTATGTAAATGTTGACAACACTGTTCTTCAATATTTATTCTAGCAGCTGGCAAAAACTGCTTGTAATCACTGAATGAGAAAAGCTGCCTTACCTGCAGTTGTTGAGCATGTAACCCATGAAAGGCTGAGCAATAACTACTGATAATAGTTGGGAAATCAGTTAAATTCTGTAGGGAAGATCTGTAAGAATGTTTCAACTGTCACATCTTTGGACTGAGAAGATAAAAATGCAAAGACAAAGTTAAGTGACTACTGAGCAGAATTTGGAACGGCAGAATAAGGAGAAGTGTTCCAACACAGCTTAGACCAGTAGATGGAGAAGATGGAGGGGTAGAGTTGGTTCAGCAAATTCTGGGAACTTGCTAAGGAGAAATGCTTTGCCAAATGCATATTTGGCTGGTATATCATTAACTACATGAGGGGAGACAAGCCTAGGTGCTAGAACTTTGAGTTACAGTATTTGTATTTTTATACTTGGGCCAAACTCTCACAAACCCGTGTGACAGAATAGAAGTATCTGTTTTCTTTTCAGGTGATGCAATATTTTAAGTGATAGCTCTCCATCTGGTCATCCTCACTAAGTCTTGTTCTGGTTCAGTGATATTGAGACAATGTGTTTTTAATACTTGGAAAAGAGCAAGTTCTGTAATTCAGCATCTTTGTTTTTTTTCCAATAATATTTTTATTATTTGTTATCTGCTACTGAATTTCACAAATAGATGGAGATTAGTTTTTCAGGAGCTAATCTGGACTAAAATTTATGAAGTCTCCTTACTTCCTCTTCCTTCCCTCACATAGTGATTTAGGAATATTTTGCAGTTTCAGGACAATATTTCTTGGGCCATTTTCTTGCCTTATTTTCTTCTTCCATCTCTGCAATCATAGTGAGCCTACAGAGTTTCTTTCCTGCCTGCTCTGTTTGTGCAGAATTCTGCACATTTAGTGTCTGCAATTTTGCAGCATTGCATGCTATCTGTGCAATTATGCATAAGGATCTATTTAGTTGCTGCGTAGTTTTCTTCTCAGCTAGTGTGCCTGCAGTGTTGTGGAGGCATCTGTGAGCTTTGTTGGTGTCTCCTTGGCTTCTGCTGATGCCGGCAGCCCGGCTCTCGGAGGCAACAGGCTGTGCAACCACCCTCACATCTGGCTCCCTTTTTGCACAAGTAATATTTCCTGAAACTGTTGTTCAGTTTGGCATCCTGCTCCCCCAGCACTGCTTCTTCCTCCCGCAGGGAATTTCTCTTTAGTGTGTTGATTGAGGGGAGGCACTGAGATCTGTGACTGATTTATCCACTAGGCTCGTTACTGTGTGGTAGGTGTGGGGATAGTTTCATGAACTGGGAACTACTACTTGAGCAAGTTTTCAGTTTAGCGCTGGGAAAAATTGACATGCTGATTGTAAACTGCCTTCATGGAAGAATTCCTGATGACAAATTCTGGGTTGATATTTTTGCTCCATCATGTGATCATTCCTACCTTATCATGTGTTAATAATGGAGTCCAGTTGTCAGACATTTTGTTGTCCCCTGCAGGCCTCCCCTGACTGTCCTATGGGCTGTCCTATCCTGGACAGACTCAAAAGCACTTCAGTTCTGTTCCTATTGACTGGTTTCTTCCTGAAGTGACCTTTTAAAGCAGTTTTTAATTTTATTATTTTTTTTTTTGTAAGAAAGATTTCCTTCTAAGAAACCTTTCTTTTCCCAAAAAATACCAGAAATTGCAAAATATATGTAACCTTTATTTTTAGATCTTGCGTGCAGTTTCTTTAGCCTGTAAAGACAGAGCTTATATCGATCAGTAGACTTGTCTTGCTTGTGTTCGTACGTATGAAGCAACTGACTTGGTCAACTCTTTGTAGTCCTACTCCATGTATTCTCTTGTACTTCACCCATGGCTCTGGACAGATTTCAGTGAGGATGTAACTGTCTATTACTATACCAAGTATTAACATTTTTCTTGATAAGAATGATCTGCAAAAGGTTGTGCCAGAGCTAGAACTTGGCTCTTTAATGTACACACAGAGCGTGACTTTTCTTAAGGTTATCGATATTGCTGATATTGCATTATATACAGTAAGGATTAATTTCAGTTTTGAAACACATAGCATGTGTATGCCACTGTGACTTTTGTAGGAGTTCCAAGCCACTAAAATTGCATACATAATTTTATTGTAAAAATGCCATAGAATTAAGTAAACAGGAAAAAAAATTATCTGGGGGTATCAGATTTCTTTGGTGCAGAACCTATGCCTTGTTACTAGTTGCATGAACCATTATTTATCTTGCTTATTAATATTTGTTACTTTCTGTCAAAACTGGATACTAAACCGTATTTTCTGAGATTCCTCACATAAAACTATCCAGCTATGTTCATACAAGAACATTTTCACTTTAATAAATCTTATGTGCTATTTCACAATATATATAAGCACATTCTAGTGTGTGGAGAAACTCTTATGTACATAAACTACCTGTTTGCAGTAAGACTTTACACATACCACGTGAGTCTCTGGAAGCATTCTAAGGGAGAAGCGTTTCTAATTTAGTAATATATTGGGATTATGGATTAAAAGCAGTGGGGAAGTAGGTTTGTGCAGTGTAACCTAACAAGTGTGCTAAGAATCAGCTTTTGGCAAGAAAACTCCCAATTTGCCCTCTCTCCCTGAAGTTGACCTGGTGGATGAAATAGTAGATGTGTGTATGATTCTAGGCATGCCTTCTCCAAAGATCAACATTTGTACACACTTTAGTCACCTTTTATACGCAGTGCTATTGACATTAACCAGAGAGGCCAGTCTGACAGCCCTGTACTTTAACACCAGCTAAGGAGTTGCTCTGCTCTACTTGCATGGTTTATCTGAAAAGACTCAACACTGAAATCACACAGCGTAATTGTTTTCAGTCCATAGCAGTTCTCTTCCAGATATAATATCCTGTAGGACAATTGACCATCCTACTGAAATAAACATATGTTCAATAGCTAATTTGATTGCATATTTTTTATACTTCTGAAAAGATTAGGTCTAGCTCTGTGATTTTTTCAATATATTTAAACCTGATTCCATTTGAACAATCATAAAACACGTTTAAAGCTACTTTTGTAATTAGGTTTGCAAAGTATTAAATAAGTATAAGTTAGAGCAGAACTGAGGCTACCAGCCACTTAAAAATAATCACAAATGAAGCTAAATGGAAAACAAGAGAAATCTAATATGATATGTCAAAGAAATAATTCATTTTCAAATGAAATGAAAAAAATTAAAAGATGTTATCTGCTCAGGTGCTTGGTCTTGTTGCCATTGCAGCACATGTCTGGATGACTTCTGGAATTGAATGAGGCTGACAGTGAGTTAGGCCTTGTCAGCATGAAGTTTACCTTGGAAAAAGAACATTCATTGACTGATTCTTGCAAAACTTTGAATACTGTATCTTTTTTTTTTTTTTTTTTACATGAACAGAGTTGTTTTTGTTTTTTTGGTTTTTTTTAAATTTATTTAGCATTGCAGAATCAGAATGTGATATTAATTACTCCATCATATAACTTGCTAGTGAAAAGAGATTTTATTTGGAGAAAAGCATTCCAGCTCCACCTATGAGGAGTAACCTACTTTTTTTTCAGTTTTGCAGGAGATCCCATTCACATTTTGGCTGGCTTGTCATACAGTGTTCTCTAGTTGAAACTAAAGGAGAATGCTGTAGCTGGAGGCTACTTGTCTTCCACAAGATAAAGTGTTTAAGTAGATGACAGTATTCCTGGGACTACAGTGGAAGCATCATTTTTGTTTGTACTTGAGAATAGTTTTCTTTTTCATCTGTCTAGACACTCCAGAGAACAGAGGTTAACGTTGTTTATAACATCAGTTTTTTAAAATATAATTAAAACAATATATAGGTATACAGATGTGTTAAGATATTTTGGTTGCTTGTGGTGGTATTTTAGTTTGGCTTTTCAAACTGATTAATTCTACCTAACTCTTTATTACCAATATTTTTCAAAATTATTATTTTTTTTTCACTTATAGGTGAAATTAATATATTAATTGGAAGACCAGATTATGAATCCAAGAACAATATTGTCATGGTCCTATATTTTTTTGAATTACTGAGGTTTAGAATAAAAGCCGGTGAATGTTCCAACTGCCAGTATCAAGAGTTAATTTTAATGCACCACCGAGATCTGCCTTGCAAAATCTTAAATTAGTTTAAGACTGCTACATTATTAATCCTTCAATTTAAGATGTGTATTTCTTACAATCTATTGGAATCCGCTACATTCTAGAATATTTTTAGGTAGAGATAGACACATGTTTCTCCAGAACACCCTGGTGATGCAAATGAACATGACTGGTGGACACCACGTGACAGCCAGCAAGGAAATACTAAGGAAACTAAACTACCTTCTTTTCTTGACTGTGGTCCCTACAAGCCTAGATGGGAAATATGTGCTATATCTATACTGTCCCTCCGCTTTATCTGAATAAAACTAAATCTCTTGTACAATTAATGTAGCACTTAATAAGATAATTAAATAGTTTAAACCTTTATTTATGTAATAAAATAATCTCAGTAAGTTTCCAATTTCACATTCTGCAGCCTTGCATCCCATTTGATTGCATCGTGTTCCAATGGAGATGGCAAGCCAGTTCATGAGGATTGCTATTTCAGTGTTTCTGCTAATTTGTATTATACTACTACTGCATCGCTGGTTGGTATCATTGAGCCCTACTTGCCTAGTCTATTATGATTTTTTAAACAACAGCCTCACATTGAGAATGAACTGTTATCCTTGATTTTATAAATGTTCTACTTAATTTTCTGTCAAATCCTTCACTTACGATGTTAATTTTAAAGCTTATATGCATTCTAGACAATGGTTATTTTTTTCTTCTTTGACAATATCCAAAATCGAGAGACACAATATGTGTCTAATTTCTTTATTTGGAAAGCTTCAGGATTATCACCCTCCATAACTACACTGGTTTTGTTAGACCTGTTTTCTGGGTTTAAAAGCTGTGATGGAAGAAGTCAGAGGTTAGGACTTTGGCTGTGGATTACAAATGGGATGGGAAGAGAGTTGAGGGGGGGTGACAAAGAGGATATTTCCATGTCTTGCAAAGCTCACTGTGACACTTTGCTACGTCTGTTTGCTTTTGTGAAAAACACCTTTGTAATAAAACTGTTCAGGCAGTTGTACTCTGGAGAAATTCACACTAGAAGCAGAAAGAAACAAGGTATTTACAAACCATATTGCAGGACAGTGTTGGGAAGTTTGACAGCAGTAGGACTGGTGTTGGACCTACCATAGGTGTGTAATCAAATCAGTCATGAGATAGAGTGATTCTCTGCATGGCCAGCAGCCACTGGTATGGGATCATGGGATGCCTGGAGCTCATCCTGAGCTGTGCCAAGCATAGGTAATCTGTTAGTATAAAAACCTGAAGTCTCCAGCCCATGAGTCAGTGGATATTTATGTGTACAAATCCAGGTTTTTATCTTTTTTCCCTCATCTCTGTGCATGTGATATCTGTTCTTTTAGTCCAGTGACAGAATGCCACAAAGAGAACCTTTAATGAATACAGTCTTTCCTTTTTTTGCAATCTCATGTTTAATCATGGGGGAAAAAAAGCAAAGGTAGCTTTTATTAATTAATCTTCACAGAACTGGAGATAACTGCAATTTGTATTGTGTGTACCTTGCCAAAAAGAAAAAAAAAGCAAAGCATTTCCTTAGTACATGAAAAAAAACAGAAGCACCTTTGAAAACAACTGCATGGATTTTTACACTGGCTTACTTCTTATTATAAAAATGTGGCTTACATAAATCCATACTGGATGAATGCAATAGTTTGTTAAACCTGTATTATCATCATCATCAATACATTGTAGGATTTATTGTACTATGTACAATTAATAAATAATTGGTGTACTAGCACAAGATTCAGTTTTAAATTGAAGTAGGTATGGAGTTTTTGTATAGCTCCAGACACTTGAAAAAGTTGGTTAGGGAAATCTGAACTCTTGTATTTATCACTAATATCATTGCTAAAACGAAGTGCCAGCCCTTTAAAGATAGTAATACTAATAATACCAACCTGAATTCCTGGAAAGTTGCCAGCTCGTCTTCATCCAGCAGAAATACATTAAACATGAACTGAGAAAACATGCAACTGTCCCTCCCCCTCCTTATTCCCACAAACTGGAACAGTATTATGTTAGCATGAGTTGTGCTGAGCCGAATCCAATCTGGAATTAAGAATGCTCCAGGGCTTTTTTAAGAAACTGTCATTCATTTGAACTCTAACCTTCCTTAATTTGCAGGATCTGGTAATGCAGATGTGTGCTTCAGCCACATTACTTTCTTTTTCTTTTCTTCTCTTGGTGTGAAATGCTGCTGATTTGACTGGAAGACGTGAAGCTGCAGAAGTAGAAGGTGTTCATTTAAAATAGACTCAAAACTAAGAAAGAATTAGGATAGTTTGCTGGTTTTCTGCCATTCTGAAATGTAGACCTAATTCTAGTACTAATTATAATAAAATCCTTGAAGTGCTGAGGTCAGTTAGACCTTCTGAAAATATTTTTTTTAAAAAGGCTTTTATTAGAAAATGCAAAGGGTGAAATGAGCAGGCCATTGTCTCTGAAGGGGAAGAAAGCCTAGTTAATGTGTTCAGGGCATAGAGGACATACTAGCTAAGAACCTTGTATTCAATGGGGTTCTCACAGTAAACTCTTTCCAAACATGAATTCCTACTCTTTAGCTGGTAGAGTTAACATGGCAAACTACGATAAGAAGTAGTTTGACTAAGAGATCCAGTAGGGCATCAACGAGGAGGCTTCCAGACGCTGTGGGCCCTGCCTGGTGGGCTCGACCTGCCCCCAGGAAGCTCCGAGCTGGTCTCTCCTGCCTCCCTGACGGGTGGTGCTGCAGGGCCGGGCTGTGCCCAGAGGACCCGCCGGCTCGGCTTGGGGGGGGAGGG
>NW_009951855.1:1269339-1365695 GCF_000747805.2 Chaetura pelagica | reverse complement strand
CCCCGCCGGCTCGGCTGGAGCGGGCAGGCCGTGGGGGGCCAGGAGGTGCTGCTGGTCAGCAGCGAGTAGTTTGACTTTTTTGAATTGTCAGCGTAAATAAAGGTCTTAAGGATGCATATGTGGTAATTAAGGTAGAATAGGTCCTTCAGTTTGGGAGGAAAAGCGTAGAATAACGGAGGTTGGAAGAGGCCGTTAGGATCATCGAGCGCAACGCTGGTTGGATGAGATGCTACAGGTAATAAATAGGGTCCCGAGTAGAAATTTTATTTCGATCCTTTATATAATGGTAAGAAAAGAAAATGGGTTACTTGGTCATTATTGAACTGATACCTCAATAGGGGATTCAGTTCAATATTTGGACAGTGGAAAAACTAAAAAGAAAATGGAAGGCAGGACCATGCCAGTGTTTAAAGAGGAAAGGACTTCCGGAAGCACATTCTTCTTTAGATTACTTGCCCCAAAATGCAGCAAAAGAAATATTTCCATAGATCAGAAAGCTAAACTTTTTCACTAGTGGTACTGATTTATTCTGTTACTTACACTAGGAGCAAGAGGTAGTAAATTGACATTAACCCTTAATTTTTTTCTGCTGTAATTTTAATTCTAGTATCAAAGAAGATGTTTGCACTAAGTTTATATTTTATAATGCTTTTTACCCCTAGACTTTTATATCTTGGTAAAACTACCTACAGTACTTAAAGTTACTTTTCTGTTGTATCTGCTACAGTTGTATAATAAACATGCTAAGATGGTTGTGTGTACAACCTCACCATTTGTCCATTTACATTTGATACTAATGGATTAAAAAAAAAAAAAATCAGTTTCTTCTGCCCTTGCTTGCCAGTTGAATTCTGCTGTAGGTGTTGGTGAGACAGTTAACTAGGAAAACATACACCTCTAACTTGGGTCATATTAAAACAGTGGAGGAAGGACTAGCTGGCAAATATTGTGTTGAAAGTGTAAATGAAAGTATAAATATCAAGTCTACATGTGTTAATGATTTGTGGTTTGAAAAATTTTTCATATTTACATTTTTGGAGGTTTTTTCTCTCTTTTAAACATTGATCTCTTTTGTCTGGTAATATTAGGAGCATGTTTTTAATACATATTAACAAATCTACAGCTTTGTTTTCCACAAGTCTTTAATTTCCCTAAATGTTTTGAACAGTAACTGGTGTGATATATCAGAACTTAGGTGAGCATTCAGTCAGACAGCAGGTTGGGTACTAAATTCAACTAAACATGGAGGAAAAGTAGTGCAATGCTGCCAAAGATATGGAAGTGCTACTCTTCTGCCTTTTTTGGTTCTCATCTGCCAAACAAATCTGCAAGTGTGGAGTGACTTGGTGTTTAACGATGCTGTCTCGAAGCAAGAGTCTGTATGAATTTTTGTGTGTTTTCTGTTCTTGAATGTTTCTTTTTTTTTTTTTCCTAGGAATTAAGTACAAATCCAGTTTTTTATTCTTTTTATTTCCCTCACATATATATTTTCTCTTTACTGCTTCTACTGTGAAAGTTCACTAGACAGTAATTTTACAAAGAAATTGAAAGCCTTCTTTCTTCATGGTTTACTTTAGTGGAATCTTGCACCTGCACAGACTTTGCTGCAACATTTGCTCTCCTTGCTGTTTAATTTATATCAGTACTGCACTGGTTTAACTTTCTGAGTGGAAGGTTGAACATCAGTATTTTCAATGCTATTGATAATTTTGTTTTTGCATCCATGTAACTTCTTGCACACTGAAGGGTAGCAGACATGTTACATTATTCCAGTGATGGTATTAAAGTGTGTATAACAATGCAGATGCAGCTGGTGTAGAAGGTGTAAATAATCAGTGTATCATTTTGAAACAGGATGTGAGTCCTTATTATAATTTGATGAAGACTGTAGTATCAATTCTGTTTTATTGAACTTGTTATTTAGGAGGCAGTGTTTAAACTGAAACAAAAAAATATGTGGCTTTTATACACACATTGCATGCTAGTATGATTTAGATAACAACAAACAATAATTAAATGGGGAGAGTGAATCTTATTTTCTCTTTAGCCATCCTGATTATATGATCACAGTAGAATATTGTCAGACTTTTCAATACACCAGCAAAAGTGAACACTTTTCAATGAGTTGCGTAACATGAATAACAAATATATCCTCTCTCCTGCTTAATTTTATTTAGATGTCCTTCCTGAAACATTTTCTAATTTATATTATGTTAGTATTTGTACAAAGGAGGTAAGAAAGAAAATACAGGAAGTAGGACTTTCATTATTTTAATAATTACATCTTGTAAAAACAAATTAAATCTGTTGTTCACTTGCAGCTTTTAATGTAAACTGTATCATTTGAATAGGGGGAAGTCATACTGCTGTACTGGTTACCAGAGACTATTTGTGACCCTCCGGTTTTGTAAAAATAATGAGTTACTGCACAAGTAAATGTTCTGCTGCCATACTCCCATATTCTTTAAATAATGCGATGGACTATGTTATATACTTCTGGTTTGTTTTTCTGAAAATATGAAGATTTTATGAATTCCTGCAATAATCAATTTATCCTGCATCCAGTTGACATTTACCAATGCTAAGGAAAGTGTGGGATCATCCTAACTTTCTTACTTTTCATGTTTCAGAGATTCTCACAGTTGTCATGAGGAAAATAACTCGGTTGTTCTTAAGGCAGTTACAGACATTTGAAGTTCAGAGTTGCAGGGTAACTCGGGTTAGAAGGAACCACTAGAGGCAACACAGCCTGAACCCCTGCTCAAAGCGGGGATAATGTTGAAACTGAATCATGGTCTTCAGGCTTCATTAAGTTGAGATCTGGAAATACCCAAAGAATGGAGAATCTCCAAAGAATGGAGAATCTACAGCTTCCCTGGGCAACCTGTTCTGCACAGAAGGGTGTGCATGTTTGGATGAAAAATACTTGGTTTGTCATTACCAGATTTTTTATTCAAATGTATAGATATATCTGAGATTACAGTTGTGTTGAGTTATCACTAACACCACCACCCCAAATTTAAATAATATAAATGGTGAAGAAAATACTTATATATTTGTCTGTGTCTGACAGTGGCCCAGATTGGAGATCTGTTTCAGTTCTGTTTATTATAAATGTTGCTTATTACTCAGAGGATTCTTTTAGAATTTCAATAATACTTTTGTTAGTTTTAAGAACAGTTAAAATAGGAATAAGTTTGAGCAGCAATCTACTTAAAATAATTCCTTTTATATGGGGTTAATTTTCTGTATGTAGATTTAATACTTATTTTAAATAATATGGAGCTTAAAAAGTTCTCTCTCTTAGGTAGAAGAGCTGATGAATGCACTGGAAAAAACTAGACAAGAATTAGATTCTACCAAAGCCCGTCTTGCCTCAACACAGCAGTCCTTGGCTGAAAAAGAAGCACATCTGGCTAACCTGAGAATAGAGCGAAGAAAACAGCTTGAAGAAATTCTAGAAATGAAGTAAGCACACTGATTACTCTAAGTTCTAGAAAAATTAAAATTACTTCTTTCTTGCCATAAGAGAGGGCTGGTTGTTTTTTTTCCTGTAAAAGTTTTTTTCTATGAATATATTGAAGTCTGAATCTAAAGACTTTGAGTAATTGTAAGACTGCTAAGTTCTTTTTAAATATGGAAATGCAAAATTCTTTGGTTTAGAAGTACTCAACAATTGATTTGAGAATTTTTTGAAAGGTGTCCTTTGTTACATGCAAATAAAATATCAACACGGTATAGATAGCATGAGAAATGGAGGGTGTGTAGTTAGCATTCAACAAGGAAAATTCACAGTTGTTATTTCAAAACTGTTTTATTGAGGGAGAAGAAAAACACATACCAAACACTTGAGCCATATGTAACTTCAGCACAGTAGTTGTAGATATCCTTACATTTTAAAGGAAGGTGAATAATCAGATAAAATTGTTTTAACAATACTGTTGAAAATAAGACACAGTAGAGATATTGGTGTATGCTTACTAGAGTTTTATAGGTTTTAAGAATGGCTGCCATGTAATAGAGGTGCAGAAATGCTGTAAGGTAAGCATGAATGTGCACTGAAATCAGAAGAACTGCTTTTGACATTAATGTGGTCTATATCTGTATAGAAAAATGGGAGCATGTATGAATTAACAGTAGTATGTGATATTATATTCTACATCGATATATTTTCTGATTTTATTTTCTGTGTACATTTTAATTTACCTCCGATAACTCAGATGCTCAATGCCAGTATATTTCATGCAGTCATCTATTCTATGTGAGTGCTTTGGTCTATTTCTTCAAGTACATGCTTGATTTTCATCCTAGCATTAGGATTATTTTTTTCTTATAGTTGTCAGTTATTGAGAAACATAGGGGGGAAAAAAAGCAGTATATTTAATTCTGTTATTCTGGCTTTTTTGCTTGAGCACACAAAACCTTGCAGAAGAACTGTGTAGGGCATATATCTTCAGACTGGAAAGTGAGGCTGGCAAAAATGGGTGAAGTTTGAATTTTCTTTTGATAAAAGCTGTTCTTTTTTATGGTTAAAGGACTGAGTGAATGGTAATAGTGGTGAAAGTTTCAGTATCAAAAGTCCAATTGAGGAACAGTTTGAAATTTAAAATGAGATAAGAACATATAGTATGTTTATACAGTGTACATTCTAAAAGTAAAATTAGAAGAAAATTTTAAATTAGCATCTAAGAAGTAAATGATTAAAAATTTCTAGTTAAATGTTTTTGGGGGTTTTTTTGTGTTTGTTTTTTTTCCTCTGAGTAGTCATTAGTATGGTTTATTCTGTAAAAGGCTTCTTTAGTTTTCTTGTATTTGGCCTTTGATTTCTTAATGCTGCATTGTTAGCTGTGTAAGCCTGTAGACTTTTTTTGCCACTAAATTTTTTCTGTCTTCAGGAGGAACATTTGATCATATACAATCTTCATTTTTAATCCTGAACCAACCTGAAGTTCATTTGAAATATGAACTCAATAACAAAACCCTTGTAACCTGTAAAAATAAAATACAATCAATTATACTACATCCTTCATACGTAGGCCATCCCTGATCCTGATCAGGTTCCCTGATCCTTAGGTAGCTTTCCCAGGTACCTACATTACCTGTTGGAGTTTAATACTCTAACTCATGTACAAATCACTCCCCCTGAAATCTATGATTCAATTAAAAACTTAGAATCAGAACTTAGTTTTATTTAACCCCCTCCCTTTTTTTTTTACCTTTTTAAATTCTATCCTACCTTTAGTTCTCTGAATTATGTTATAAGGCTGAGTTTATATTGGAGATGGAATCAGATGGAAATAGAGCTAATGAACAAGACAAAATACCCTTTTTTATTTGATAAGGTATTCTCAAAAACAGATTGCTGAACTAGCTAAGACCCAAGCATCCACTGACAGAATAACGATAATTCTGTGTTGTAGTACTGTATTTAAGTAGTGTGTCTTCTCTCTACTATTTTAAGATAATTTATTAATTGGAAGTATTGACCATAACTTTTATTTGTAATTCTTAAAATTTAGTATTGAATTATTACAATTTTTGGCTGCTAATTTCCAGTTAAATAGGCATGAACTGTATCTTTAAGAGTATTCACTATGATTTCCAATGCTTACATTATGTTCAAGTTCCAATCATAACTCTGCATGCTAAGCCCATCTGGCTGACATTGCCAAGATCCATCTTAATTTACGGGATGGATTTATCCATCTTAATTGGCAACGATCCATTGTCATTTTTAGATAATTTCTTCAGTTGTCATTGAATGTTGCAATATACATTCAGGTACTTAAGGAAGTTCAGAATAAAAAAAGAATTGCAGCTTAATCTTTTTTATTATCTGGCTGGTCTTTTAGAACTCAAAGCTTGCTAAGTGCCCATTAAATGAAAAGTAGTTTGATGGAAGGAGGTAAACATCATATCATTATTAACATGCTGCATAAGTATGAAAAAATAAGATTTATTTTAGAGAATACCAGAGTATTAACTTTGGAGAAGGATTTGCATTTGCATGTTACTTTCTAAATATGTGAATCTTTTTTCCAAATGTCTATTAAAAATATTACTGTATTAGTTCTGGAGGAAATATTTTTGTTATGGTTGTATTATTTTAGCAGTGCACACATAACTCATCCTGACATTAATGGAAGTTATGCATACATGTTAACAGTGAAATGCAGCATGTGTTCAAATCCATCATTTTGCCTAATTGTCTTAATGCTTTGTGCTTTTTCTGTCTCTAAGCATAAAAAAAAAAGATAATTAGTGCACTTTTAATAAGCTATGGTTTTTAAAAAAGAATCTTTATTGCATAGTGTGACAAAAGGCATATTAATGTTTTTTAAAATTTTATCATCAACAGATATGTTTCAGTTGGCCTGAACTTAAAAACTGGTAGTTAGAAATGTATATCAAGACCACTTTTTCCAGACACTGTTTTCTGAGAGTCTGCAAGAAGCAGCACAGCCCACTGAGAACTTCACAAGGCTCACCTAGAAAAGCTTATTCATTTTGTAACCTGAAGGGCTTGAAGATAGGAGAAGTTCCTGTGCTGCCATGTGGTGGAGGTTATTTCAGATGCTCCAAAAATGCCATATTTGTGGAACGTACTTTCATGACCACAATATGTCCACAATGCTAACTTGCAGATGTCCTTTCCTATATGGTGGTTCCTTCCAAAGCTCATAAACCTGCTTGTAGCAAAATGAGATAGCTGTGTAGAGTGATAAATGAGTATTTATCTAATACTAAAATTGCTCTATGTATGTGTGTGAAATGAATACCTGTCCTTATGGAAAGTGGATTTTACTCTAAGGGATAGATTATCTTTTTAGAAATAGTGAGAATTATTTTCCCTTTGAAAAATATAAAGTTTGTTTTGGAGGGCCAATAGTCATACAATGAAGTCTAATGACATGTGAGGGAAAATATATGACAGTTATTTATCAGCTTTTTTGTTAGCTCAACTTCTGAATTATATGCCTGTAATCTTTAAGCTGCAACCACTGAAGTTAAAAACAGAACAAAAATTGCCAACTTTTTGATCCCTGAAACTTTGTTTCATTGTTATCTTTGTTATCTTTAATTATCTTTACTTCGAAATATTTTTAAATACAAGATTAAAAACAAACAAAAATTATTTTACTATGGTTTTGCATTAATTTGATAATCTTTCAGTGACCTCATTGCAATGTGAGAAATGCTGCACTTAGGAGTGAGTGGCCATGGAATTAATCCTCAGAAGGCTGAACTTCATTATTTTGCTTGAAGATCTGTGAATTCTTAATTTTTCAAGATCCAGCTGTTAATTACTTTTTCCTCTAGCAGTCAACTCAGTACACTCAGTGCTCTGAAGCTTTTAGAGTATCCTGAATGAAATTCTTGCCAAGAGCTTGAAAGGCAATTTCCTTACCTTTGATAGAGTTCATGCCATCACCTAGGGGTATTGCTAAATCAGTTTTGTTGGAAGTGACTTTGTCCTGAAATTCACTACAAGTTTCCAGAAGAATATATACATTTTCCCTTATGTAGAATAAATCAGATTACTTCAGTAATGAGGCATTAAAGATCTCCTAATAAAATAATCAGCTACTAGTTCTTTCATTCAACAACCAAAAGAGAACATTGCTGTGCTGTCAAGAAAAAAATTACTTTTAAATTAGATTTTGCAGTAAATTTTCTTACAGTGACAGTATAAAATTAAACATCCCTTCCTTTGTTTAAGAATGTCCACCATTTTTTTTTCCACTGGAAATAATAAATGAATATTGCTTATCTCTGTTTTTTCAGTATGTTTACTTTATTCATTTACCAGCACCTGTGTATAGTCAAGGATGAAATATTTGTGGGAAGAAGGGGATAAAATGTTTTTTCCAGCAAGCATTCAGTCCCACCAGCTGCCAGTCTTTGCAGAAGTGCTGAACATGTTCTGCGCTGTTACCTGCTGGGTTAATGGTTCAGCTGCTCTGCCAAACAAGCAGAGGACACGTGCATTTGCCACTAGATGCCAGTCTCGGGTACAAGACTATGGTCTGGATCTGCTTAGTTCAGCAAACAGAATAAGCCCCTTCACAGAGTAGGCAGGAAGGTTGTGTTGTTGCAGGCAAGAGGATCGGTCTTGTCCATTTGTCTGTCACCTGGTCCCATCCTTTCCTTTCGTGCAGAAATTTCAAGCATGGACAAGTATAAAAAGGCTTCAAGTGGACTTTTGAGGGTATTGAAGGGATAAAGAGGGTCTTTGAAGGAATTCCGGAAGTCAGGAATCACAGCCTAAGGGGATAACTCTGTAAGATGTAAAACTAGAGAGTCACAGTCAGAGTTTGTAGGGACGTCAAAATGCTTTATGAAGTACTAGTGGCAGAAGTATAAGGAAGTTTACAAATCATCTGGTTTTCTGCAGACATACCCTTTTTTTCCATCTATAAATTTTACTGGAGTAGAAGTTGGGGATTTCACATCTGTGTAGCAGCTCAGCAGGAGCTGCAGCCCTGACAAGGGCTGTTGGATGTCCAGAGGATCTAGACATGTTTCCAGCACCTGGACAAATCAGCTCATGTCCCTGTCTTACATTCTCCTATTACTATTTCCATCTATCAGCATTGCTAACTGGCACCTGGGGAGTGAAAGGGAGAGGAGCTCAACATGTTTTCCTTTATTTATGTCCCAATTACTCCACCCTAGGAGGTTCTGTCACCCACAGGATAGTGGTTTCTTCCTCATCGCTGTGGGTACAGCTATTGTCAAAAGTGCTTTTGAAATCTCTGTGTGAGTAGTAAATCCAGTGCATCTGGAACATTTCAGAGTAATTGTGTATGCAATTCACCTGTTCAGTGCATACACAGGCCAGAAGCATGACATTCTTGACAGGAAAATCCCTGATGAAATTGTAAGGACTCTACTTGGATGTAGTCATGAAGTTAATTTCCTTTTTTTTGGTTCTTCCATACAGCAGCAAGGATGAGGAAAGTGTAATAGCAAGGTAAGGAGGAGTTGTGAGGGTGATTTAAGGTTGGAACTCCTCTTTGGAATTGCTTTGAATTCACTCTTGGAACCTCTTTAAATGATAGCTTCCCTATGGACACTGTCTGCTTTCTGTGTTACAGTTAGATGGTGATCCCTGCTTTTCAGAAAGGAAAGCAAGAAGGTGGGTAGATGTTTCTCTTGCCTACCCTGGAAACTGAGGGCAAAGATGCTTGGCTTATGCTCCTTTTAAAAAATGTTAGTATTTTCTAAAAAGAACCAGCAGCTACCTTGGGGATAGTTGAGGACGAAATAGGTACTACTGGCTGCATGACATTAAAGGATACTCTAGAATTAAGTTTGAGCAAGTACATCAGGGTCAAAAGTCTTAGACTATAAATACAACATTTTTCTGAAAGCAGGTTAATTAATTTTATTTTTTTTTCTACTCTGACAGCTCTAATATGGCCTTTATTTTGAGTAAGATTTCTAACATGAATTCTTTAACATATCTATACTTAATAGGTCTGGTAACAGAGCAGTGCATAAAGTGTGAAGAAAAACATAATTTTTGGAAAGCAGTTTACTATTTTTTGTAATTGTGTTAGAGGGACTATTTTGACTTGTTTCAGCTGTGGTAATGTGTACCATAAACATGTTCAGTGAATGGATAGCAAGTTGATTGTCTCAAAAATTGTACCATTTCAAATGTAGAACACTAGACTGTTTTTTAGTAACCTGTGGACTGCTTCTATTTAATTGTAGGATTCATGCTGGGAGTGTAGAGAGTCATATCCCAAGTTAAATACAAACAAAACAGCAGGATGTTGATACAACTGTGACTTCCATAGGAAGTAGTTAGAATGGTAATGTGGTCTCCTTCTAACTTGGGTGGAAAGTCTCTTGTGACTGCTTTTGCCCCACAGACCTGTAACACAGCATGCCTTGACTAACATTTTTGACACTAACTTGCAAACACCATAAAGATTAGAGAAACCCAAATGAAGGCTTTGTTCTCTGAAACAGAAGCTTTCTTGACTAAAATGAAGAGATGTTTTTCGTTTGTAAACAACGAAGGGCCACAAAGCAATAAAATGTTTCTCCCTGTGAGAACAGAATGAGCAAACTGTTTACTTGGCGGAGCACTTCTCTTATTTAAAGACATATGAGTGTCACCCAGTTCCTGTTCACTTGAGTCTTATATGTGCAGATCAATTTATAGTATACTTTGATTTTATTTTATAGAATTCATGGTGTTCAAAAGTTTATCATGGGAAGAAAGTGTGTTTCTTTTCTTCAGTTTGTTCTTGTTAAGGTAACTATTTACTTTCAAAATAGATTGTCACCTGCTTTTGAAGGTTAGTAAGATCAGTGTAGGATTTCTCCAAAATGTGATATGAGAGGCTGTGCTTTGCCAGCTTTTATATCCTCTCCCATGTTTCCTTTCCCCTTTAGGCAGTGGGAGAGTGCAGTATCAAGCTTTTCAAAGTGTTTGCCTCCCAGGAAGGTAATGTCTTCCTTTGTTATGGAATAGCAGTAGTGATTCTTATGTCACAGAAACATTGTATGAAGGTGAACTGGAAGACTTCAAATGTATTCCAACCTTCTAGACAACAAATATTATGGTTATAATAAATAAGCATACTTTTTTGATTAAAAAATGGGTCTGGATTTTGACTAGCTTATTTTCTTAATCTCATAAGTCCTTTGGCATAATTGTCGTGTTTCCTTGAGTATTGTTCTCTAGAAACCATAGGAATGTAAGATTCTGATTCTCTAGGTGTGAAAATGGTCTTCCCGTTTCCTGTGATCCATACAGTCTGATGCATTTGCCAGACAGAACTACACTTTGATGGTAGCTGCCACTTTGATTCCTAGTAGTGTACTTTTCTCTCAGTTTTTGTTGTCATTATTCTCTGCCCATTCAAGTACCTTGCCTCAGTAGAAAAGTAACAGTTGATGCTCCAGCAAACATTTTATGTTGGAAATTCCACAATGCTTCTTAGGGGTTTTATTCCTTGAGTGCTTTCCCCAGAACCTGAATGGTAGAGAGATCAAGGGGATCCTGCAGCTGCTTTATGAGGGAGAAACTTAAAGACTTTTCACACTGGGGAGGGGAAGACAGGGGAGGGATATGTTTGAAGTTTGTAGAATCTCAAAGAAAGGCATAAACTGAACACAGAACTGTTGTTTGCCAGATCCCCCGGCAGGAGGAATATCAGGCACTTGCTGAAGTTAATCAGTGATCAGTTTGAAAGAGAGAAGTACTGCTTTGTGGAGTGGTTGGTTGGTGACCTTCTGGAACTTGCTTCCACAGAGAGTAGGGTGGCATCAGGTGGCTCAGAAAGGGGCTAGGCAAATTAATGGACAAGAAGTCCATAAATGGCTCCTTCTTTAATACTCTTTGGCTGTTACTCTTGAACTGTGTTCCTAAAATTTTTCTCTCTGAAATAATTAGCTTTTTCCTCCCACAGTACTCACAGTGAAACACACACAGCTAATTATCAGATAATGTTAAAAAAAATTTTTAGAACCAGCTATATTAAGTCAACTAATGCACTCCAGAAAGATGAAAGACCACACTTTGAATAGCCTTTTGCATCTTTAGAGTAAAAGTGGATTTACAAGATGATACAAGTGACAAAATGATTGTTTTAAAGTGCAGGTTGTAAGAGGGAGATATGACAGTTACATGACATTCTCTAGTGATTGAACCACTTAGAAGACATATAGGATTAACAGTGCTTCAGGTTTACAGGTGTCTCATGCTGCCTGAAGGACTTTGAGGTGTAGAGAATTCTAGTCCTGTAATGCAAATGAAAATTAGAACAAACAGTTGCAATTAAAAAACATTACATTTGCTTTTTTTTTTTTTTTTTTTTTTTCTCCACAGAATAAACCTCTTTGCAATGCTTTTCTGTTTTGTGGTGGGTTTTTGTTTGTTTGTTTGTTTTGTTTGTTTGCTTTTAATTTAGACATATATGTTTTAAAATACACCAGTTTAATCCATGATGTACCTTGATTCAGAGCATTCTAAATTCATGTGAGATGGAACAGTATTCAGAAAATGATAGTGTTAAGGATAGTATATAAAGATGAGAAGAGACTATGTGTTAGTATTCAGTGAAATATGGACATTAGTGAAAGGAAGAGGGTTGTACAGACAGGAAGAATGAAAACCCAGGTCTGGATTCTTCCAAAGAAAAAGTGAAGTTTGAAGTTCCTATTCTGTTTCTAAGGAAGCATAATAAGTAAAGTTTAGTTAGTAAAGTTAACTTAAGCTTAGCTTACTAAGCAATCATAACTTTTTATCTAAAGAAGAAAAAGTTTGTGTGCTATTTACTAAGTATAAAACAATTTTTGTCTGGCTTTTATTTCACAACTACCTTTTTTTTTTTTTTTAAGGTATACGAAAAGAAAAGTAACAAAATCATTTAACTGGAAGAAAATTACTATTAAATATTATATTCTATCATTACTGTTCTTGACAAAGCTATATATGGTTCATTTTAAAACTACTTTAAAAGTACTTTTATTAACCAAAAACTTTATTAATGATAAAAATGATGAAATAGCATGGCATTTGTTTTGAAGTTCAGCTAGCATGGGAATGTGAAGGTCTCCACCTCTGATAATATACTGAAAAGAACAAGTGGCTTAAAAGACAGAAAGGAAGGAGTAGGAGGCTGAAAGTAAAAAAAAAAAAAAAAAAAAAAAAAAAAAAAAAGAAAGGAAAAGTTAGGCTTCTGTTTCATGGATTTTTTTAAACCTGACTGAATTACACCCTTGTCTACTGAAACCCTCTTAGTATAATTCCCATTGGCCTCCGTGACACCTAGGGCAGTGCTGATCAACTGCAGGCTCCCCTGTTCCTAACCTCAGCCAACTGAATATGATTCTAGCAGATGTTTCTGCATTTTAGACCTCAAAATGTGATGGGTCAGGTTTTTTTCATTTTTCCAGTGGCAAATCTTGCATACTGGAGACCTCCGACATGCACTTCAATGGTAGGAATTATGAGCTGAGGGTCTCCCCAGTGGGATAATGCTGAACTTACTGTAAACTCGGATCTTTGAAAGTGGAGAACCAAAGACATTAAAAGGTTTGGATAATTTAAAATAAATTACTAGATTATTGTATAAAAATATAAAGTGTGCTCAGAAATGTATAAGGTGATGTTTTCTATTAAAAGGGAAGGTTCTTATAAAGTCTGTGGAGAACAGAATCAGAAGCAATCAAACAGGAACATCTTTCTTAGTGGCAGAAGGGAAAGGTTTAGTTAGCTTCCTCTGTCTTCCTATTACTCCTTAGATGCTCTGAAGTGAATCCACTGCTGCCTCCTTCCTGTGTTTCCTCATTCTTCCACATGCCTCCAGCAAAACAAGTACTTCTCTGTGTCCTGTGAAAAAATAATTCTAAGTTCCTATTGCTTTGTTTCCTCTGATTAGATCCTCTACTATCTAGTAAGGTGCAAAGTGTGCTTGAAGTTTCACTCCCTCCTGTCTGAGAGCATTCATTAATGCTAATGTGTATTCTCTCATGCCTTCTAAGGTGTGATCTCATGGGGCAGCATTTCTGCCTGCAAGGGAATGAGTAGGATTTACTCTTATCTAACTGAGATGATAACACCTGTAAGAATTGTCAGAGAGGTCTGTACCTTGAAATAAGCCAAGGAGTTTCTGTCTTTGGGGAAGGAAACACACTCACAATGTATTTTAAATCCAAGAGGATACCACCACCTTCTCATGGTGTTTCTGTTCTCCCTGAACTCTGTGTAGCTTACCTAGTTAGAATATGAGCCTGGCAAGACTGATCAGTACTCTTTATTAATGCAGTGCCAGGCATAATGGGCTCACATCCTTCATTGGCCATTTATGGCCATTGCATTACAATTATGGCCAAACACTACTTTAATAAACAAAGAGATAGTAAAAACATGTATCATGTCGCCACTGTCAACACTATGTAAAAGTGTGTATAGATATATTGTAGTAAAGGGATTCTTCAAATATGATTGGTAAAACATGGCACAGCACACAAAAATGTGCTAAAGCACCGAATTTTTAATGAACAACACCTCTCCTCTTAGTGTTGTCCTGCTGGTTAACAGAGACTGATTTATCATGATTTTTGTGATGACAGTGGAAATGAGGATGAGCTCATCTCAATTTTCTCTGATTGTGAGCAAACTTGGCTATGTCCACGCTGTTGTGCAGTGTACCCCAGGGTGACATAGCAAAGAAAAACCCTTTTTAAGAAGGTACATTAGTCTGTGCTACATCTTATAGTCAATCTGTTGTGCCCAGGATAAACATCACCTTAAAAGGACGCCTTGGCTTGCTTCCTTAGGGTGAAGTGGCTTCAACTGAACAGTTAAACTTTTCAAGGTGAAGCAAAAGCTTGGTGACAGCACAAACTTATGCAGAATATTGTTAGGGGAAAATTTTTTCAGTTGTTGCTAAACAGAAATACTGCATTTGTAAAGGATCTTGCTTAATCCTTACAGTACTGTGTTTATAATGTTACATTTTAATGTTTAAAAGTATACTGGAGGATGCAAGTGGAAGACTTGGTTTATTTTTTTCTTCATATTTAATAGTGAATACCTCAAAACCCATCCAGTTTTAATTTTGTAAAAAATGTGGAAACTGTGATTTACTGGCTTAGATTAGAAATGTAAAAATAGTTTTTGTGGTTAAGCTCTTCCCAGTTTCTAACCACTCCTACCTCAAACATGTAGTTTATCTTTCTTGCATTTGACTCTGACCAAAATTAGGCCGCACAGGCCTCTGAGGATCACCATATTGCTAAAATAATTCTGGTTACTAGGGATTCTTCTTTTTTGTTTCCCAACAAGCATTGCATTCTCTGAAGACCAGTTTACATGATTCTCATCTTCCAGGTGGGAGGGAGGGATTGGCTTAACAGAGAAAGTTGTGAAATCTACTACTTAGTTCTTTTTGTTTTTCAGCCACCCTGAGCTTTCTTTAGGGTTAGGAAACAGAAATAAATACTAAGTAGAAAGTGTGGAAGCTATTTTGTATATGATAGGTAGATCACCTCTGCTTGTAACAAAGAATCAAAGCTAGCCCAGACACTTTTACATCCTTATATGACGTGGATTGTGAATATATTCAATTTAAGTTATTGAATTACATCCTAAGTCCACTTAAAATTATGTCAATAATTTTATATCCTGCCTTAGTTCTTTTTATTCAAAGAGTTTTGGATAAAATGTAGGCAAGTGTGAGCACAGGACCTTATTGCATCAATCAATGAGCAGCAGTGAAGGGACTTCACAGTAGATATGTTCAGTTGTCTGCCATGCTATGGCAAGCTGTGTCCCAAAGACTGGTTAGGAAAGAGGGATGCAATTAATAGGAAGAGTGATCTGAACTTTTAGAACCACTCCCTCTAAAAGCTCCAAAATATGAAATTTTCTCATCTTAGGGGATTTACTGTGTTAGATAATTTATGAGTATTTTGGTGAGCTGGGCACCCTCATCCAGGTCTTGTATGATGATCTTGAGACACTTTTTTGGTCTTCTGTCTGGTCTGTAAAGAAAAGGCAAGTGGTTCATGTCTTGTGGGGCTTAGAGCAGGAGCTGGTGTTGGGACTAGTCTGAACTTCAGTAGCAAAAAAAGGAGAGCTTATTACATAACACCTAAAGAATAGGAACCCAAGAAGCACGGCAGATCATCATCTGACATCCAGCAACCTGATATCCTCTTAACAGGGTAGAATTTACTCCGGTGTTCATGAACTTAAATAAAAGATTTTCACTTATTTGAAAGAATCTAAACTTTGAGCAGGCATGAAATAAACTTGACTGCTTTCCAGCTTTGTTTTGGGTGCCCATTACCCTCCTCACCCACTTGGATTATTTTTTCAACAACGGAAAGAAAACTGATGAAATGGAAACACAGTCTCTATGGCTTTTGTGGCTATGCATACATGTGCACACCCACTGCTGCCCCTGCCACCAGATCCTCTCTTAAAAAAACAGTACAATGATCCAATCAGGATGAAAATTGCCTACAGTGTTTTCACAGTTGTATTAAGAAATAGAATTTATATTTTTTTCTCTCTTAGAAATATCTCCCTTCAACACTTCAATACTGTGATGTTTTGTTTAGTCTAATGTAGGTTTTTGTTAGTATGTAGCCTAAAAATGAAACTAATTAACAGATGAACTTAGGAAATCCCTACTGTAATTTGGCAGCTAAATGAATGGGGGATATCAGGGTATGACAAGCAACTTCCACTTAAGGCTAATATAACTATTACCTCATTAGAAATGCAACTTTAGACTCTTCAAATAAAACCTTTATTGAATTTAAAATATGCATTTGACAAAGGACTGGCTGAACTTACTTGAAACTGGCTTTGTAAAATTGTGCAGCCTTTATTGATATTGACTAGCTTTATAAATGTTTATCTTAATTATGTTTTATTGTGATTTAAAAAGATTGTAGATACTCTGCCATTTTTGTAAAGTGAGCTGTTGGAGCTTTTTTGTTAAAGATGGGGATAGGGTACAAAGAATAGCCCAGCTCCAGAGAGGAGGCCCCTCACAGGCCATATGAATCCACTTACATGTAAATTGCTTGTCTATATGAATTAAGGTGAAGGTTATGAAAGAACTGCATTTCTGTGTTTATTGTAGGATTTTTGACAGTCTCTTTCCTCTTTCAAGTAAATTTGGCTTAAGTCCACAGTCAGTACAGTTTTAAGTAAACTCCTCTTTTGTTACATTAACAAGGTTATAACATCACTGAGGCAGATTTCCAGCTGCATGAATTGAGGCCTAAGCATGCAGACTGAGAGGATAATTAAAACCTTAGGGTGGGTGAGTTAAACTACCAACTAAAATTGGATAAAAGGCTAATTGTCCATAGCAACATAATACATGTTTCTAAATACCTGTGAAATAAAGATAAATATTCGTGGTCTTTTAATTCCTATTTCAAGGCTTGGATTCAGGTTATATTTTAGGACATAACAAAAATCAATAGTAAGTAAATAGAAACCCTAAAAGTTATATACCCAGATATTGTTGTATTTTAGTTACTAATTAAAAAACAGAATTATTTTGAAGACTTCAGTGATTTTTCTTACTTTCATTAGAATACAGGAAGCATTTATGTGCAGGAAGTATGAGCCTCAGTGTGTGATACAGTATATCAGAATGGACTGGTCGGTGCTTTGTCAAAATTTGTCATATCTCTTTTTCCTTCCTCTTTTTTTTTCATTATTAAGAGTGGAGTTACATACCTTTGGTGACCTTCAAGAAGATGACATAGAGTCAGGCAAGATGATACATTACCACAAAGTTAAAAAAACAAAATGGGTTGTAATGGCAGCTTGTACTGAACTAAATGAATTGTGAAGGCCCATTTGTTATTCATTACTGTTCTGCCTTCATAGGGAGCCTTTAAACTTCAGGTCATTTTACACTAGTACCCTTGTGGCATGGACAGCATTTAATACATTTTTAACAGCTTTTACATTTCCATGGTTTGCAGCAGTGCTGCTTGAATAATTTCTGTAATGAAGGTGTTTTAAAGTAGTTTAGAGTTACTTTGGGGGAAAAAACAGGAAAAAAAAGAAATAATTGGGCTGATAAAGTGACTTTATATACTAAAGAGCTAAGCATGCACAACTTACTGCTATAAAGTAATGCATGCTGATTCTCAGTGCTACAGAAGTACATCCCTGGGGAACAGTGGTGGGTTTTTTTGTTTGTTTTGGGTTTTTGTTTTTGTTGGAGTTTTTTGGGGTGTGGTTTTTTGTGTGTATGTTTGGTGTTTGTTTTTGGTTTGTTTTTTTTAAAGGTAAATAGAACTCTAGTTGTTTTTTCACAGTGCTCATTCCTTTGGGGAAGGAAGGTCTGAGGATAGAAATTGAAGAATATTTTTTGAGATATTTCTGAGTTTAGGGGTCTGATGTAGAACATTCAACATTTTGGCATATTTGGGGGAAGTGTGAATATTGACTATCTATCATAACCATTGATTTGGGTATCTAAAGAACACAATATAAAATGAACATGGAGTAGAGGTTAGAATTTTGCTGATCAGAATAAAAGTTGATTATTTCAATACCTCTCAAATGGTTCAGTGGTTCTGTAGCAAGTCAAAGCAGAAAGTGGAGTACCAATATACACCAACCTGAGAATAATTTGTTCAAAAGTGCTGAACAAATCTAAAATTCTTTTAGTTTAAAGAATTATTTATAACTCTAAGGAAATGCACAATAAAACCAGTTAAAGAAGGTAATAATTTCACAAGCTCATGCTTTATCATAGATGATAGCCTTGCATTTGCTACCTTTTAACTGTGTATTAGATTTAGCTGCCAAAATCTGTATTATTGTGATTTAATTTTTGTTCAGAGAATATTGGAACACAAATGATGCCCTGTATTTCAAGATTTGTTTCCAAAGAAACTTAATTAAGAAAATGTTAGTTTAAATGTCTGATGGTACTTCTCCCAGCAGTCAGTCCACCCCTGTGTAGTAGATTATCAGCATTAATTCTATACTTCATTGCAAATGGCTTTCACTAGAGTTTTTTATTAGTTTTCATGTTTTGTGAGGATAAATTGTAACAAAATACATGTGGATCACAATAACCATATGAGAAAGAAAAAAATTAGCCATTCTGTGACAGGAGAAGTATTTTTTCTTGAGATTTTAAATGGTACATATTTTAAAGCTGAAAGGCTGTGGCTCTTTTGAAAATAGCAAGCTTTGGATAACGTCATAAATGCTACAGTGATTGTTTTTATTTAATATCAGAGAGATTGTAGAATATAAGGAACTGTGAACTCTAAAAATCTTTTTGCTGTTCGGACAATATATTTTTTCAGTAAAATTAAATTAAAGTTTTAAATGTTCAGTTGCACCAGTATTACTGGCTTTTCCCTTTATAGAAATATTTGTCTTCTTTTACCTTTGCACTAACTTCGTGTAGCCAAGTCTGATTTCTGAACAA
The DNA here is from genome assembly GCF_000747805.2 of Chaetura pelagica. Classification (NCBI taxonomy): domain Eukaryota; kingdom Metazoa; phylum Chordata; class Aves; order Apodiformes; family Apodidae; genus Chaetura; species Chaetura pelagica. Next base: position 1,346,745 of record NW_009951855.1, on the reverse strand, counting down.
AAGCATTTTGTTTGTAGCTTATTTGTCAGAAGTGTGAAATAAAGAATGAGCTAGAAAGAGGAGACTTCCAATATTTGGGCTACCATAATTACAAAATTATATTGGGTAACTAATATACTTTAATGTTCACTCTGGTAGCCCTTTAACATAGGGCTGTCTTATTCTTGCTCTTTTTTTCTAAGAGCAAACAACATATTGTAATACATAACACTGATCTATTTTCAAAGAGACCTAGGCTTTGTAATTTTACCATAAATACTATACTGTGATGTATCAAAAGCAGTAGAACTTTAGGGATGCCGTGTATTTATTTTTTTCATTTGATGTCCAGGAGTGCACAAATGTTGTAACTGGGCCTGGTCTCTGTATTTTGGTGTCTTGAAGTTACTCTTATGTGTATAAATATTATTCTGAGTTGCCCCTCAGAATCGTATTTACTAGTACTATCATAAAATCCAGAATGGTTTGGGTTGGAAGGGAGCTTAAAGATCATCTAGTTCCAAACTCCTGCATTTGCAGGGACACCTCCCACTAGATCAGGTTGCTCAAAGCCTGATGATTGCTTAAACAAGGAAGTATCATAGAGCAACCTGTGTAGGAGATAAAAAGAAAGAGAAATAATGAAATAAGTTATTTTGTTCTCTTCACCTTTGGAAAAATATTATCTCACAGTCCATAGTAATGATTATTGAATTTACTAGAGACATGAGGAGGAGAAATGGTTTGGGGTTGGACTAGATGATCTTTCGAGGTCCCTTCCAACCCCTAGGATTCTAGGATTCTATGAAAGTCTTTTTCACAATGAATGTTTATATTGGCATCCTGTTAAAAGGAATGTGTTCAGACCTCAAAAAAATTACCAGTATTCACTAATATAAGACAAAAAATTTGTCTCAGCTGATCTTCAGTTATTGTTGTTCTGCCTTGTACAAATAATGTCGTAAAAGAATTTTCTTGTAGAAATGTTCACAAAGCCACTAGATTCTTAGCTTTTAAAAAATAATGGTGATTATATATGTGCATCCTTGACTGAAATTTGATAATAAAAGTTGCTTACCCAAGTCTATGGAAAGGTATGTAAAAATCCCAGACCTAGGAATATGGAAACCTATTTTTTGTATCAAACAGCTTCTTTCCTACCCTGCATTTTAAAAAAGTATCTAGGTTTTGAGATAGTATAGGTGTAACAGTGGCATTTTATTTTCATTGATCCTATGCAAGTCAGTCCTATGACAGATCTAATGCAGCCAGGCAGGCTTTCAGTCATTAGAAGGTGGCTTCACTTGCTGTTGGCACAACAGAGGCATGGTGTGATAGGATTTGTGAGAAACTGCTAATGGTTGGAGCTTTGCAGTGTCCCTGCTTCCAGCTAGGCTAGATGAATCTAAATGCTAAAGTTTCTGTTCAGATAATCAAATTTGGCTAAATAGGTATTATGGTTTACTGAATACAAATTGAAAATATTATTGAAAGGACAGATAAATGGTAACCCACAGGAAAAATCTTGCCATTGTGTGTTTTTTTTTTTGTCTTATTCTGGCATTACAAAGCAAGCAGGGGGTTTCATTAAAGAGAACTCTATATTGTAGATGTTGCAAAACTGTAAGAAAGTCTTCATTTGTATTCTTTCACATGATTAAGCCTCAAATTGATAAGAACAGTGACAGAATAAGTGAACACCAGGTAAAAGATATAAGTTAGTCTTTCTTCCATTGGAAGATGGGGTACTGCCTGTGAAATTTTAAGGCAACAAATAATTTAAGTAGTATTCCATTCAGGGGTTTTGACAGCATGACTGTGTCTCTTAGAGTCACAGCTAGGACAGACTGAGGTTAGCAAAGCATGTTTTCTTGAAGAAAATAATAGAGGTACCGGTTTTTGTCAGGAACCGTCATGTCAGTAATGTGGTGAATAAACGTGGTCAATAACTATTACGTTAACATTTCTAGCATTAGAGATCATTTTATTCCCAGTAGTGGAAACGAAAGCTCTGATCTTCAACTAGGGTATTACTAGAGTTTAGATCTTGTAAGAAACGGCACAAGTTGACAGATTTCAGTGGTGAAAAGCTGGTTAAATGAAGTGAGCTGCAAAGAGCAATAGTCATGATACAGTTGGGCAGAGACAGATGTGTAGATGAATAACCAAAATTAATAGCAGGCACCCTTTAAGGGCTGGTTAATCTGCCAGTAGAGAGTCTGTCTCTTTTCTACTCACTAGTGCATCAGCTCATAAAAAATACAAATGAGCCCAATAGCAGCAAGAGCCTTAAGATCTGCTTCCTCATTAGCGAAACTTCAGAGAAGCATTTCCTATGGCTCCATATCTTTTTATACCTTTTAAGAAAAGTTGTTAGCAGTTTTTTTGAATGTGGAGACCGAGTGCTTGTGGTGGGGGGTGGGGTAGGGAGGAAGTAGTGGAATGAATGTATAACAGGAAGAGTTTATCTTGGATTACTTTGACAAACAGAATATTTACACATTTTAGTGGTGAAAAATATATTAAAGGCTTTGATAAGTGCTTTTTGTATGGTAGAGAAGAACTATCTAGTGTGGTTTATATTTTTAAAATCTTGTAGCACATCAAGAACAGCAGTGCTAGTAGATAATGTGTGATATTCTGTTCATTCTTGGTTATTAGGGGTTTGGTAGCAAATTCTCCTGGTTTGCACAATCAGGGCCAGCCTAAGGAGAAGAGGACCAAGGATGGGGTCTCCTGACAGTATATGAAAGGTTCGTGCCCTGTAAGTTGTGCGTGTAGGGTTGAAGAATAAACAAATTTGCAAATTTGGGGTGAGAGAAAATGCCCTTTTCAGAAGCTGAAAATAGCAAGACAGGGTAGAGCAAGTTGGGTAAAAAAACCCAAAATGTAGTTCAGCCTTAGAAAGCTTCTGTGTCACCTAGTTGTAGAAGATCCGATAAAAAGCGAGATGGACAGCTAGGAAGAAGAGGTCACTGGTCAAGAGGCACACTAAGGCTTGTTCAATTGTCATGATAACTTGAACTGATAAAGTTAGTTAAAGAGGGTTTAGAAAAAAAGAGCTTCACTGCATGAAAGATCCAGACAACAACAGCAATAGAGAAGTTACGACAGTGATGTGCTAACTTGTAAACCTGTATGATTCGCCCCAGAATTTTGTTCTTAAAATTTTGCAAGATCTTTCTCAATTTGTCTGTTTGTCTGCATCTATAAAGCACTTCCACGCACGCACATAGATTTTGTGTTTGTCAGTGATGTGAAAGACCCTTTAAACCCCTTCTGCTGTCCAATAGGTTACAGAATGACAGCTTTTAAAAACAGTTATTGACCTTATGGAATCTGGAAAATCCCATGCTTTGAAAAAAGAAGGTTTTCCATGTCAGAAATGTAATTCATTAGTAATTTTATTAATTTTTCTAAATTTATACTTAGACTATGTTAAAGTACTTCCTGTAGGTCTGTAATTACCCGTTGACATGCCAATTCCACACAGATAAGAGTGTCAAGAGATTCGGAAGCTTTTCTCCCACTAGGGAACCTCAGAGACCAAGAAATGTGTTAGCTATTTAGGACAAGAGTTTGCAGCATTAGACAATTACATTATCAACATTTGTAGAAGTATTTAAGTTCCAATTTAAGGGTTTAAAATATTTGTGTTTCCTTACCTGTCTTCTCTACACAACAAATTTGTTAGTTGCCAGTTTCATGGGAAGTTTGTTTATGTTTGGCACAGTGGGGATGGCCTGCACTTTCTCATTCATCTGCTGTATTTGCATAACCTTGCAGAGTTAATGGCTGCCATTCTGACAAATTAAGCTGGTTTCCCATGTCTTTAATGGATTAAGTCCTCTTGGACAAGTTGTACTTTACTTTCACAGACTATTAGAATCACAGAATATTAGGAGTTGGAAGGGACCTCTGAAGATCATCAAGCCCAACCCCTCTGCCAGAACAGGACCAAAAAAAGATGTAATCCATTAGTAGTGTTTGCTAAGTGTTGTAAATAATACATCCATTCATTTTTTCCTATTGACAATTGACTTGTATGCTAAAAAAACTTACCTGAAGAATATTTAGCAAATATGGAACAAACCAAATGTTTTATCTATAAAGACAGAATACAAAGATTATCAGTGTTTAATAGAAGAAAAAATGTGTTATACTTTACTTACTGTCAAATATTTGAAAACAGTTTGGCTATGAGACTAGTTAAAGTTTTTTATTACTTCAGAGTAGAATTTTACTCAGTCCCTGATTCCTGTAATGATTTTTTTTAAATTACACAATTATAGTGTACTTCAAGTGTAGAAGCATTATGTATGGTATATGTGATAAACAAGTTCCCTGACAACTGCAATAATATGTTGGAGTTGTAAAGATGTGTAAACCGGTTAGAGGCAAATACCTGAATTCACAGAAATTGAAAATGTGTGTTAGTCTTATAAATGCCTGAAAATGTCGTGTATTGCAACTCAGGTCATATATAAAAGTAATAATCTGTATGAACCAAACAGCATTGAATCTGAGATATCACCTACTTATTTATGGGGTAGTATTTTGTGTAATTCTTAAGTTATCAATAATGGACATATTCTTGAAGCATTCTGGAGTGGTAGAGAAGCAGTGCTTCTGCAGTTTTTACAATAAACAGAAGTATAAAGCTACTTCATTTAATGTAAATTAAACTTTTTTACTGAAGTTTTATTCATCATGAGAATCAGGCTGTGCATTAATTTTGCAGTACTTCAGGCTGAGCATTTCCAACTTCACTGCCTGTACATTTGCCCAGAAATGCACCTGAAGTTTAGGAATGCAAATATTCACGTCTGTTCATTACATTGGCATTAATATAGACTATCTATCTATCTATCTATTTTTAGCACCATGCAGTTAATCTGTAGTGTATGTAGTGCTTGAGCTACAACTGCTTTGTAAGTGTAGTGTATTTAGGCACATAGTATAGCTACATGGGGAGGAACTGAATTATTCCTTGCTACCAGACCTTTATTCGATGCAGCAGACCACACGTACGCTACACTATGATATTTTTTGGTAACAGATCTCTGGCAGTGTTCCTAAATTCTGTATGTTTTGTACGCATGGACTTGTAAGCTAACTTTTCTTTGTAAGCAAATCTGACAACTCTATTTCTTCCAAATAAGTCCTAGGCACGAGATCTCTCCATGGATGATAGAGTAAAACAATGCTATTTGTGAGATATGACATAACAACAAAATATTAAACAGGAGCTTAATTCTCCCCATCCTACCCTGGACCATGACAGTGGGCCTCCTACTGGGAAATAAAATGATCTATTATTAAAATGACAGCCCCACCTAGGGAGACAACAGCCCAATTTAAAAAGAGCCAAAAGTGCCTCCACTACCACCACCAGCAATTGAGATCAGCTGGTGCAATAACAATCCCTTGATTTAAACATCTGGTGGCAGGACTTTCTCAGTGGAGGTCTGTTGACTGTGGAATTCTCTTACACAGACACATACATGGTTTAACAAAGCCAAAGTTTCTTTATCCTCAGGGTACAGTGTAAGACTGTTTCCTTTCCCAGGCAGAAGCATTTGCTGATGGTTCCAGTGGCATCCAGTGCTGCATTACAAGAACTGTCCTTGAGGGATATAGCCAGTGATGCCAGAGGATGAGCTGCTCTGCAATGTCAATTAGTGTTCTTCACCAGATCTTCATGTGTAGCAGAGCCCTCGAGGGAGCGCAGCGTTAGGAACATATCCTACTGTCCCGTGGGAATTCTTCATTTTTGCACATTATCTCTGTTTTACAGAGGTGCACACAGCTGGAAATTAGTAAGTCAGAATTCTGTTCTGCATCTGAGAGCCTGTGTTCAACTGCCCAATTTCCCAGGGTGCTTCTTTAATTAATTTTCTGAAAATGCAAACATTTAATTTTTGTTTGGCAGGTGTAATTAGTCAGTGCTTTTTTCTCAGCTTTATCACACCTATAAAATATCTCTGTGCTGAAGAAAACGGTTTAGCTCACTGTAAAAATTACCAAGCTTCGACAAGCAGTCAGGATGCAGTGGCAAAGAATGTGGGGCAGAAGAGATAACTATTCCTTCAAGTTATCTGTGGACACTAATATTTATTTTTCCCATAAAGATGAGTGTTTCTTTAATCATCAGGTGTAATCTGCAATCTTCATCATTTATTTGGTACTACTACACATACTTCAAATGATGAGCTACTAAATAAAACATAACATTATGTATTTCACAACATGGTTTATTTACAGCATGTTAGGAAATTAAGACCACACAGTGGAAATAATACTCAACACAGATATGCAAATCAAGAACAGAAGTGGAAAGGAAAAATTAATAGTTACCTGTGAAGTTATGTTGTAGCATGACACAGTAGTGTACCACAGTACTAGTACTCTAATGTAGATACAAAGCTGTACAGTTCATCTTCCTTGCCCCCAAATCTTCTACTTTACAAAGTAAACATAAGAAAGAAGTTTAGCTGAAAAAGATAAAAACTGTGTATTGACTTGTGAGTGCTTTTCAACCGTGTTTTAGCTGCTTATCTACATGATGAAAATTCGTTGTGAAGCATGTGATAAGGAAATGCTGCTACTCTTAAAATGCCTGTAGAACTTTAAGTGCAGCCACAATCTGGAATACTTCCCTGCTTTAGCTTTCAGTGTGAAAATGGAAAAGGAAAAGCTTAAGTGAGAAAAATTATAAATGTTTTCTGTGCTATTTTCTGTTGTTAAAGGGCAGTCTTTTTAGTAGCCCATTACTTAAGCTGCATACTGCCTTAAGTTGTTTCTTCCCTTCTATTTTCACTTTGTGTATATTAATGTAATAGAAAAATTGACATTGTGTGTTAAAACCAGCTTTGGTCTAAAGACTCTGGTGGAAAGCACTTGGAAGTAACGTTCCCATATCTCTCTCAACTGCTTAAGAATGGGAATGACAGAAGCCAGGACACAAGTGCTTTTATATATGGCATCCTTGAAGTGATGATTAAATTGAGACTTCTATTAATTTCAGCAAGCAACATAAAAAAAAAAGTTATATTTGCAACTGTTCATGTAGTTTTATGTTTAGCTTTTTTATTTTTTCTATGCACTTAATGAAGCTAATTCTACACACATGCTTCTCAGTGAAAGAAAAATGTTAGTTTATATAGAAAAAAATACGTATGCCTTTGTATGTCAATAGAGAAGGAAATATGGTATTGGCAATACTGCAGAATATGTGTTGTTGCTGTTTGTGGAAGATAAATGTACAAAAGACACAGGAGAATTTGTCCCTAAATCCCTTCAGTGTAGCCTTAATTTAGATTGTTTAAAATTTGTTTTAAATTTAATCCAGACTGAACTTCACTGCCCATTGCTTTTCATTTTTTTTTGCCTTGCTCTTTTGAACGCAGCTCTGTGCTTTAGAGGAAAAGAAACCAGAACAGAATAAAATTAAAAATGTTTGTATATATAGTGTGTAGAAGGACATTTATATCTTTATGTGAGAGGCTATGTTGATTGTTTGGGGTATTTATTTCTGGAATAAAAGAAATCTAAGCTTAAAAAGGATTAAAAAGAGGGATAGAATTTTGTTTTGCTAATTTCTTCTAATAGCTCTTACTGAATATGTGCAAATTAAACAAAAAAAAAAAAAGCAAAGAGTAGAAATCCAAAATATTTTTAAAGTCATTTTAGCAAACATACTTAATATCCATTCTTGTATAAAATAAACACCAACCTTCACCACCTTCCCTCAGGCATAGTTAAGGAGTATAGGAATGTTGTTCCAAAACGGCACGTGTCTTTGCAGTTCTAATATCATCATTATCCAATAGATGCTATCCCACAAGTGGGAAAACAAAAATGTATTCCAGAGCTTTTTCTGCTCTCTACATGTGTGGTAGAAAATTTCCATGTACCACATGTCTCTCTACTATATCTATATGCTATCTGCCAAAATAAATATTTTATTCCATTTATTTTCAGTTGGTATTGCACAGGTCCTCCTAAGATTAAACAGTCAAAGGTCAAATAAGTTGAGATGAACTATAGGTTTAAAATAGTTGTGCTGCTCATAATTATGTGTATAGAGGTTTTTAGATATATACACATACGTACATAGATATATAGAGGCACATACATACTTGATTAAAAGCCGAGGATGTTTGTTCAGCAGAGAAGCAAAACCATCATTATCTGATTGTACATGGAATCCAGTGGCTGCTAATCAAACCCGGGGCTGCATCTGGTTGAACATACTTGGCATAGACTTGTTACAATTAGAGGTTTTGCCATGTCAAGGGAATCTTTCACTCAAAGCAGCGACCCATATTGTACTGAACAAACACATCAGTTTTTAATTGAGAACAATAGCTTAACAAACCACTTCCCAGGACCACTGAAAGAAAAATATGTGCCTGTGGCAATTCTGGCACTGAACTTTGTTTATTTGAATCCATTTATTCCAAGCCAGGGTTCAATATACCGAGCAAATAAAAAAAAAAAATTAAAGTCAACATGGAAAACAAAGTTTAAGTGAGAAAAATACAGTATGGTGAAATCTAATGCCAATCTGTAATTGAAATACTTGTTTTTTAGCAGATCTGTGAGTATATGCTTGTGCCCTCTCTGCTCTTCTGTAACATTTATACCTGAAATAATTTTGTTTCATAGTGTATGATTTTTACAATGTAAATAACTGTGGTGTAGTATGTATTTACATTATAAAGTGAGCATTGAGTATAGCTTTTTTTATACAGAATTTATTCTACATCTGTATTTGACAATACATCTCAAGACATATTATTGTATATTTAGAAATAGCTGGAAATGGTAACAAGAGTGTAATAAGACAGACTGAGAGAGTTGAGGCTATTCAGCCTGGAGAAGAGAAGGCCCTGGGGAGACCTTATAGTGGTCTTCCAGTAAACGAAGGGCCTACAGAAAAGCTGGGAGATGCTCTTCACCAGAGAGGGCAGTGAGAGGACAAGGGGTAATGGTTCTGAACTGAAGGAGGGGAGATATAGGTGAGACATCAGGAAGAAAGTCTTCCCTATCAGGGTAGTAAGGTGCTGGAATAGGTCACCTAGGGAACTTGTGGAAGCCCCCTCCCTGGAGGAGTTCAAGGTCAGGTTGGATGAGACTTTGTGCAACTTGGTCTAGTGGGAGATGTCCCTGCTCACAGCAAGGAGGTTGGATCTTTAAGATCCCTTCCAACCTTAACCATTCTGTGATTCTATGAATAAATATTAAAGAACAAAGTGCTTAGTTTGGGAAATTAGGTGTTAAATACACTAGCCAGGGCCCAAAATTTCTAGCTAGGACATATGGCATTCTCAATTCAATAGTATCTGCAGTCTGAGTATATATCTGATGGTGTAAGACCAAGGTAAGTGACTGAAAAAGAACAGTAAAAACTCTACACAGTATTTATGATACTGGAATAAAGTTTAAGATATTTTAGTTCTTTTCTCTGTTTTTCTACAGCTTTCTCAGGATTTTAAAGTCACAGTTTAATAATAAGTTTTCAACCTGAGGTTTCTAGTGGAAAAATATTACCATCTGCTGATTACACGCAGCTGTGTGTAAAGTTGGTGACTCAATATTATACCATCTAGATTAGTAGAGACTATTAAAGGTTCTAATTGTAATTTTTTTTAGGCTTGTCATCTTGACAATTAGTCTTATATCCAGAACTTTAATTCTTGTTTAGACTATCAACATATTAGTACAGTTTCTGACTAATGACTGAAAAGAACCAACTTTGTACTAGATGGGGACACAATATGGTAAGAGGAGGAAGGAGAGTGAAAGGGAAGTGGAAAGTCTCTAAGTATGCCCAATGAATCTGTGAAAGTAAAGAAGCAGAATCTTAAAGGCGAGTTAAGTGTTCTAGAAATGCAATGTGAAGTTCCTAAAGAAGGATGGATGTTTAGAGACAGTGAAGTACCTGCAGTTGTGTGAACTATTGACTTTTAAGGATCTACAAGTAAAGAACTGATTGTGAGAGATGTGTAGTCTCAAAACTTGTCTTTGTGATCAGAAATTTGAGGCCATTTTACCTAGAAGGGGTATACCCCAATCTGTTGCAATTCTTTATAATTTGTTTCAGGAGTCAGTAAATGCAGTTTTAGCATATTTATTAAGAGACCAATAGTGTTATGAAGTATGAATGGTGTACAAACTCACCCATATTTTTTTTTTCTTTGAAAGTGTATTCCTTCTGGCAGATCCTATTCCACATCAGGTATTGTCTGACCATATGACTATTGTGCCCAGGTGGCCAGGAGGGAAAAACTGGGGTGTACTGAACAGTATAACCAGCTGGTCAAAAGAAATTATTATCCCACTGTAGTTAGCATTGGCGTGGCCTCACTTTCATTGCTGTGAGCAGTTCTTGGTTGCACAATTTAAGAAGGACGTTAAGGTCCTGGAATGCATCTAGAGGAAAACAGTAAAGCTGGTGAAAGGGCTGGAAGACACGTCCTGTGAGGAGCAGCTAAGGACTTGGGTTTTGTCTAGTTTGGAGAAAAGGAGGCTGAGGGGCACCCTCATTGCACACTACAGCTTTCTAAGGAGGGAAAGTGGAGAGGGAGGACTTGAGCTCTTCTCCCTGGTATCCAGTGACAGGGTGTGTGGGAATGATTCAAAGCTGTTCCAGGGGAGGCTCAGATTTGACATTAGGGAGCATTTTGTTATCAAGAGCATGGTCACACACTGGAAAAGGCTTCCTAGAGAGATGATTGATACCCTATACCTGTCAGTGTTTAAAAGGCATTTGGACAATCGCCTCAATAGCATTCTTTATTGTTCCACCCTGAGGTGGACAAGCATGGACTAGATGATCATTGTAGTTCTCTTCCAACTGAACTACTCCTATTCGATTCGATTCGATTCTATTCTATATTCTAGCCTAGCCTATTCCTATATTTTACAAAAAGCTTTTCTGTCCTTCTGCAAGTAACTTAAAACTGGAATAAACACAGTATTTTATAATCAGCTGATGCAATGGAAGTACAGTTGTTTGCATGTCAGCATTTTTTGTACCATTGGGCTCCAGCACTGCAGAGATCTTGGTGCATTTAGAGCTAGGATGTTAGTTTTGTTAAAATAAGACTAAGGAAAGAAAATACTCAACGAAATGTTCTCTACTTCTATCATAATCAGTATGTATGTGTGCGTGGTTTTGTATCACATGCTGTTTCAGTCATTATTTTTAGTGGGGTTATGTAACTTCTGTGTTGTATGATAATTTTGATGCTGCTGCTGTTTACAATAGAATCCACTGCAAACAGTGTTGCTTGAGCTTTGTCTTGGGTGATTTGTAATGAAAGGTACTTGAACTAGAGTGAGGTTTTTTTGCCCATGGGCGTGAGACCTTTATAGCAGAATGTATTTTGGTTTAGGAGTAATGAACACCAGAGAGCTAATTTCTTTCTTTGTGAGTGATACTTTTTTTCATGTTAACTCACAGAAAACCAGCTCATAATGCTGGTGACAAGAGGAAAAAGTAGTCTTCCCAGATCTGTCGGATATTACTTCCCCATGTACTATAGCCCACTGTCCTTGTGGATTCTTTTGACATCATCACAAAAAACCTGCTTTTTTTGCAGTTATCACTTCCTTGGTCCATTCACATTCTCCTGATTTACTAACATGCAATGAACATGGAAGCACCTTCCTTATAATTTCTTATTGATCACTTTGTCCAGGCAAGTTTGTGCAAACATAAGTGACCCAGGGTACTTTGCACTGATTCTTCATGCCTCAGTGAATATCATCTTTTGTAGCTGAGGTAAAATTCTGTAGTATTTAATTGCAAGGACAGTTTTCTTTCAAATGATTGCTGTTTCATAGACCACTACATGCAGCATTTTTCTCATGCTTCTTGTTTTCAACATGTTACTGTGAAAGTCAGACACTGTGACATCAGTGGCAATTTTGGCAGCATTATCATGTGGATTGTAATTAATTCAAATTTTAAGGAAAAGTGGTTACAAAGTATCAATAAAAAGAAACACCATCCTTGAAACTGCAGATGAGAGATGATTTTTACTTGTATTCAGGCAGTATGGTACCTCCTAGCAAAATTATAGTGCATGTCAATTCAGTAATATATGGTGACATGTGAGGAAAAATTTCATTGTAGTCATGTTGCTGCAGTATGCACAGATGAGCTCTTCCCTGGGCTGTTGAGAGAGGGTCATTCATCACATCATCTAATGGAAGTCATATGTTGTGGAAACATACTTTAACTATTCCTATCTAGGAGAAATAAATATACATTGAAAGGTACAGTTATCATTTCAGATAACAGGATATAAAGAAGCTTTCAGTCATTCTGGAAAGAGTCATATGCTGTGCTCTAGTTCAGAGAAAGTATTTTGTAGAATTCTTTCAGCTGCATTAATTAAAATTCATCTGAACTTGACAAAGGAAGAACTGGAAAAGGAACTGTTGTGCTGGTGATATGTATGCATTTTTAATTTAGTCATTTAGTTGTTCTTCATAAAAAGGGCAGCAGACTTCATAATAATAAAGCAAATTATTAAGCAACATATCAAGCAGCTATTGGTGGAGGAAGAGCCTATATCTGCATGCATGTAATGCATGACATCAAAGCACAACAATTTATTAAAAAAAAAAGAGATTTCATTTATCTTATGACTGATTAAAAAATATTTATTGCGTGAAAAACAACAACAAACAAACCAAAAAAGAAAGCTGTTTTAGATACTATAGGTACTGCCATAGAATCATTACTAGAAAGTTTAATAAGGACTGAGGCATGAGTGGCTTTGCATTAATTCCAAGGAATAGTAATCAGTAGGTCTTAAAAATCTTAATTAGGTGTAAGCAAATATTTCAAATTTATATTTTAATATTTGCTTGTCTTTTTGTGGGCTGTATTGGTTTTAAAACAAGATTAATTTTTTAAGTTGAGAAAATACATATTTATCACTCAGAAATATGTTGTATATTGTATGATTAGATAACCTAGAATGTGAGACTTAATGGAACATTGCTGGAGGTTATGGTTAAAATCAGTTTTATTATAGCCATTTTATACACTGTTAGGATGATTTAATTAGCTAATAAGCAAAGGAAGTTATTTCAGCCCTCATCTGTTAAGAGGTTGAAAGAATCAGATGGTCCATATGGCTGCATTTAAGCTTCCTGTTGTGTATTTTTTTTTCACCGTTCAGATATCTTCTTTGTATTAATCTGGGGGATCAAATAAGCCAGACATGCCTTAACTGGCACCAACAACAAAGGCAAACGCCTTGTAGCTGTGAGACCTCATGAAAGCCAGACTTTGGTCTCTTTGACCTTTTTAATACCATTTACACGTCTACAGAGTCTATTAGTGACATTTTTCTTCAGGTGGAATTACTCACCTTTGAGCTTAGTATAAGCTGAGAACCCAAGATTAGATATTTCACATGACACAAAGTAGATGATGATAAAAACAGAGGTTTTATTGAGTGCATGCTGCTTACATAATATTTAAGTAAATAAACTATTGTAGAATATACATGGCTCCTATTTCTTTTGGAATTATATTTCTCTTCAGATAATCACTAAAAATAACTTAATGTAATGGATAAATAGCTCTATAAAGCAGTCTTCCTTTCAGGAAATTACTCATTACATGTAATTTTCATGTTCAAGAAGAGATCGAGGTCTATCCTGTAACAATACTAATAGTGTGTCTACTGCATAATCCAAATTCCAGCATATTTAGTAGTCTAATCACTATTCAGCTTATTAATAAGTTACTTAGAAAAAAGAAAAAAAGAAACTGATGTGCCTGTAGATTTGCTACATGAAGAGAAAGTTAGATACCTTCACATCTACTCCCTGGAAGAACAAATAGTCTTTCAGTTAGTTTATAGCTTGGCACACTACTGAAATTCAGTTGTCTAGCTTTTTGAATAAATATTTATGAAGGGTGCCCTGCACAGTTTCATTGAGAATTAAGAAATATTGGCAGTTGAGCTGAAGTAAATCTACAGAGGACCAGAGACAAACATTTCTTTTGATCTTTGTCTTACTAAAGACCTGTAAAAATGACCAGAACCTGATAACATTGTCTCATCTTGTAGAGCCTGATCTGCTGAACATGTCCTACAGGATGCTGAACGTAATGCTTTAGCTGAAAGGCATGGTTACAAGTTCTGAGTGTATCACAGAAACAGGATTTTACTTCACAGTTTTTTGATAAGGTTTTTTAATTGCTTTATGGAAATATATTAATTCTAGGGTAGTTGTGAAAATTAGTTTATTCTGTGGAAAATTCTGATGAACGATAACATTTCAGTGTATTGCTGCAGACAGCATAGTTTTTTTAATGTGCCCTTATAATATTTTAAAATATTTTAGAAAAGAAATAAAAAGACATTTTGCCTCTCATGTGCATGTATCCATAAAACAAAACCAGCAGGTTTTGCTGTAATGTGATCTGCAGCTTTTCTTTAAAATCTGTGTAAATTATTTAAATGAGAAGAAAAGACTCTGTTTATCTGTGATTGGTATTTAAGAATCAACATTTCTATTCTGGCATTCTCTGTCTGACTGAGAAGCTTTAATGTTTGCAGCATATCTTGTAGTTATATTAGGACTGCAGACGATAGACAGAAACAGCCAAGCTGCACGTACCCCACTCAAACAGAAATAAAGGAATGCTCCTGAGTTCTCTGTTACAATTTTGTATGTTACTGGTGTATCCCATTACATCTATTGAACATTGCGCAGACAAATTTTGTTATCCAACCCTTGCTTATTGTCTCGTTTATTAAGTTGTACTTTTGTCAACAAAACCATGGGAATCCTTGCTTTCAAAGTTGAAGTACATTGACTGACATGTCTTAGTGATCTCAAGGGTAATCCTTAATCGTGGCATTGCAGTAATACAGGATGGAGGTCAAATGGAGTGATGACCTGCAATTTTTCTGCAGCAGAGGGCCAATGCAGGCTTGCTGTAATGGAAAAGGAATTGAAAAGTGCAAACAAATTCAGCAACAGGCAGGAATCAAAACTATTTTTGTAAAAGCATCAGTGTGTGACCACATTTTACTAATCAAATAAGCTTCCATGTATAGCTATGTAATTATTTTTAAATTTGTCCAGTGTTGGGAAGAAGGGGTTTCTTTCTTCTTAAAACAAGCAAAATTTGTTTTGTTGTTTCACTCATTTTACTTCTTGTAGTAGAAAGAAAGATGGGAAAGATTCTCACTGGATCAGAAAATAAGAGGAGAACTTACTTCATTTTAATTGATCTGTTGTGGTTGAACCACATCCTTCACCTGCCAAGAAAATGTTGTACCCTGTTGACTGGCAGTCAGTGGCTCCTTCTAGAGCTATTGCAATAAAGAAAAAAGAAATATCACTCAATGTTAATGTGAGACCTGGGAGAAACTGGGTTCCAATCCTTGTGCCAGTGGATTAAACCCCCTAAACCCTAAGTTACTCTAATAATTTTACTTTCCTAGAAGACATTTCTTTAGTTTTATCTGGATTTAATGACTCTCAATTTTTGTACAAGCTTCTGTTGGATTAAGATACTGGTAAAACAGAGGAATAGAGATATACTGAGTTCTGTTTCAGATAGTGTTGCCTGTGATCAGCACACGGATAGCATTTGAGTGTGTTGCTTCTATCGTTTTGTACTTTTTTTTTGTCACTGAATTGCACCTCTGTATTGAGTTCTGTCTGTTACTTAAAAAGAGCACTTAGTCCCATTGCTGGAAACCTCTCTACATTAGTAGTCTGTATGTGTGTACAAACCTGCAGCCCCAAATGCATGAAAACAGATTGGGTTTCCTGGGTTGTTTTCTAAACTTTTGCGCCATGCTCTGTTCAGTAGTGATATCCCTCATGGTTCAACACAAAGTCTTAGCTGCAGTCTTTAGAACATCAGTAGATATTGAGGGTAGACATATGTATGGTTTAGGTCTGTGGTATGTTGTGTGTTTGTGGGGAAAGCATGAGGTTGTAATTAAGGTTTTACATTGTACTGTGTGGAAAGATTAATGTGTTTGTCTGTAATGTGTTTCTTCATTGCTGGGAGACAGGGGAAGTTCTTAATAATGATGACAAGCCTGTCACTGAAAATATGCTATTTGGGCACTGGCATGAAATTAAGTATTGTCCCATAATTTGTCATATCCTGGGTTTGCCTTGGGAGTGATACATTTATTCAGCTTTTTTAAAAAAAAAAAAAAAACACCATGAAATTTTTATTAAGAAATTTGATTATAAAGACTAGTACTTCTATTCTTCTGTCAATTTCAATTCTTGTAACTTAAATTTATAATAGAATATTAATTTTAAGATTTCATGAATAAGGGATATCCTGCAAGATGTTTGATCACAAACTGTTCAGTTTCCTGAATCTCAGATGTTAAAAATGGAAAACAACATTAAAATACTTTAAAAAAATATTAAATCCTGTAATTTAGATTATAAAAGATAATTTTCAACATGCATTTATCATCCTAATCAATTGCTGTGCTCATGGGCAATGGTCTGGAAAGGAGGCTGTAAGAAATAGTGAAATTTGCAAGGCATGTCATGATGAAGTTGGAGTATCACTGCTGTTCAATTTAAATGGCTGGAAAAAGATGAAGTAGTACTGTCACAAAATAATTAAGGAGGTAATAACCATATAAAAATGGTTACTGAATGAAATTTTGCAGGTTTTATAACTACATATATTTAAAGTTTGTTTAGGAAGTGGAGTAAATATCGAGGAAAAGGTAGCTGAAAGGATTTTAGAATGTTACAAAATAAGAGGAGAAATATTAGGATGAGGCAAAAATCTTGGTGATTTGTATGGAAAAGGAAACTAACAATTATGTAGCTGAACCAGTGAGGGAATACTGGAGAGAAAAAACGTTGGTACTGAGATGCTGGAGATGAATTGGGTGAGGCAGTGCTAAAGAGCAGCACTGCTTCTATCTAAGGGCTTATTTTAATGTAAAGTATATTTAAACCAATTTTGTTCACAACAATGATACTTTATGTGTAAATTATAACAACCACCTTTTCCCATCATTCATTAGATTATAATAAATACTTAGGAAATGAGGCAGTGGCATTTTATCAGCTAAGTAAGGATTTTATTTGTTTCAATGCAAAGTCTTAGCATAGTTCTAAGCTTTTTGTCACCAGTGAAGAATCATATGTGAGACAATTTTTTTTATTAAAGAGAAGTAATTTGATTTCTATTTAAATCTTTGATATGTGGCCTATGACTTTCAATGAAGACTGTTATATTGTCATCACCAATGCCAAGTTCTTCCTCCCACAGAGAAGGCATTTATTGTGCAAGTTCCTGAATGAAACTGAGTCATGAATGTTGGCTGAATGACAAAACTGGAACTGTTCAGGAGTGGTAGGCTCTAGCTTAGATTCAGGAGATGGGTGTAAGTACCTTTTCACTCTTACTGTTCTGTCATGAGTTCCTAACATCGTGGTAGTTTCGTTACAGTCTGCATGATGGATTTATCTTGTACTCTTTGGAGATGAACCCGTCTGGCTTTTTAAGGTTTCTTCTCATCTGGGAGCAAAGGGAATTTCTAGTGTTCTGCACTCAAATTGAGCTAGACTTCCTTCTCAGCATTGCAAAGTGATAGGTATGAGAGCATAGAATGGTTAGTTACAGTGCACAGATTCGAACATTAATAATCAGATATTCATACTTATGATTATATCTGTATTTCAATATACTGGAGTGATAAAAATTGTCATTAATATTATTACATTTTTAATGGCGGTGATGATAAATGCTTCCATCAATCTATTACGCTTTTAACTACACATTATATTTTCAACTCTTATACAAAGAATTTTAAGCATTCTACACTACTGGCAAGCTGAGTTTATGTCACAGTGCCCAGAAGGATGGATGCCTTGGAAGGCAAATGATAAGAAAAAAAAGGCTTTGCTAACAACCATGGTGGAATTATATAAAGTGATATGTGTATGAATGTAGCAGTGAGAGCACTGAGTACAAATAATTTAGCAATATATTTCTGTGTTTAATTATAGACAGATTCAGACCAGATTTTTTTCTTCCCAGGCATTTCTATCATGGGAGAGATATCAATGTACTGGCTTGGGGAAAAAAAAAAAGAAAAAAAGAAAAAAAAAAAGTATAAGCAAGAAAGAAGTTTCTCATGAGTTTTGCTGAATTAGTGACTGAACAATGCTTTAATATACCAGACCTCTCTCTGAGTAAGAAATATTGCAATAAGTTATAAACTTAGTTCAGCTCTGAATTATGCCTTGTGTACTTAGGCTATACTAGACCTATAGTGTGTTTATCTGTTGACTTCCACTAAGATTTAGGGTCGATTTTGACCTAATAACTTGCTTTATTTTGTTTGACATATATTTTATGTCTTCCATGTGCATGGATACATAAGATACACAATCGTGGGTGAGGGTCTTGAGAGAAAGTGCAGCACTATAGGAACTAATAGTAGTGATTGTAACATTAAAAAACAAAACAAACCCACATCCTTGTTTTTTTTCTGGTATTTTATCATTCCTGAGCTGTTCTAGAAACCTTCATAAATGGTAAGAAGAAGAAACTAAAGAAGTGATTATGCTTTTGTAATGTTTTACTTGGGAAGTCCAAAACACACACACACATATATAAAAATTTAAAAAACCCCACAAAACAAGCCCTCACCGTATCCAACTGACACGCAGCTATTGTGTTAAGTGCAAAAAATTCTTCTACAAAGTATACTGCTGATTGGCGTCCTTATACTACACCTTAGTTTGTGTTTCTAGTATTAGAAATGAGATCAGTGAATGAACCTGTACAGCATGTAAAATGCTTGTAAATTTAGATATGACTTTTGATTGCACTTATTTGATATTAGAGATAGCAAGAATATAAATTATTTACAATGCAAAACATTTTCAGTAATTTGATCTTTGCTATTAAACAGAGAAAAGTTAAAGTTGAGCTCATCTACTGAGTCTATAAATTATTTTTGAATTCTACATTCTGTGTGTCTTTTAGCTTCTCCACAAGCTTTTCCTTTTACTTTATGGTTTAAAAAGGGATCCAAAGGAAACTTAGGTTGTTATGGACACCTCTTGTTTCAGTGCACTCCTGAAGCTAATTGTTGCTTTCCCAGAGATGTATGTAAGAAGATTAAATAAAAACAAATTCTGGACTTTTAGTGGAGGAAGTGTAATCGTCTACGTTTATTAAAGTTTTAAGTGAGGTGACAGGGCAATCCTTGCTGTTTTGTCAAAGAGGATAGAAGAATAAACAAAAAGCAAGAAAGCTCCAGAAACAAAACCAAACCAAGGAAGCAATCTGTCCAAAGAGAGCTTGCAAACTCAGTGAAGTTCATAGATAGTATTTGGGATCTTGTGTTGTTTTGCTTCAGTTCTGCCTTTCTGATGTGGTGTGCTGCTCCAGTACTAGCCAAACTTGTGAGATTCTGTGTGGGGAAGCTGATATTAAAGACTTAGTGTGGGTACATTTTATTCGATTTATTTGAAAATCTGGCTGCTTTCCTGTCCTACACCACAGACGAACAGCCCTGAGCATAGGGCTCTCCTTGTGAGCACAGAATTGTGGGAGATCTGTGGGGTGTGCTTCTTCTTTTGCATAAAGTAGTTCCTTTGTATAAAGTGCGCGGGCATCAAAAGACAGAACCTGAAAACAGTGTGATGCATTTTGGGTAAATTGATATAAGGTCAAGTGAGTGCTATAAAGTGAATATAATAAAACACATTGTTCTGTACACTGTAAAGAATAGGCCTTTGGCTGGAGGGTAGAAATGTCCATGTTAGCAACAAGAAAAGGTTATGAGCAGTTGGTTCTGTAGGCTGGTTTGGGTTTTTTCTCTTGAGATGGACAGCATGATAATGAATAATTTCTCCTATGAAACTGGTATAAGCATACTAGTGTAGAAGATGGTCATGAGTGATTTTTACAAATGCTAGTGCAATTTTAATTGAAGGTTGTTAGAGAGGTTAGCAGGAGTGCAGTGTCAGAGACACTGATTAACTAAAGATGGTCTTCCTGTTCTATAGAGCAACGGCAAGTCACAATTCTAGGAACAGTTTAAGTGCAGCCATACATCACTATCTGGAACAATTAACCTTGTCAGGTCTTGTTAGCTGGGATGCAGCACTGTGCTGATGTAGCCACAATCCTCCTACTTTGGAGTTACCTAATTTGTGCTAGGTCAGGGCTGCATAGAAGCCCTTTGAGCCAGGAAACATCATGTGAAGCAAGATAGACTTCACAACCACTCTTACCTTTGCCTAATTTTTCAACTGGATTACCCATGGGTCTTGGTTTACAATGTTAATTTCACCTTTGTATTACTATGTTTATCATATTGTCTGACATTGCAGTTTTTGAAAGGCTAGGAAAAAGCATATCTGGAGAATAAGATATTAAAACACTGAACTATTTGTGGAAACTTTGCAATGGAAATATAATTTATCTTATTATGCAGTGATTTCAGGATCAAGCTGAGGGTGATGTGCCAGGCAATGTAATATGATTATTCCTTGCTTAGGAGCCAGGCAATATATCCTTTTTTAAATTATTGTATATTGATGACTGAAAAAGAAATCTTGACAATCTGCATTGAAAAAAACATCCCCCTCTTGAGAAGATTTATCTGATAAAATGATGACCTAATACTAAAAAAACAACCCCAGAACATCACTAGACTAAAACAACTCTCCCCCATTTTATTTTTATATGATTGCATAGGGGTTTTTTATGACTTAATTTTACACTTTGGAAATACTTGTAAGTAAATAATATGTTTTAAATTTTGAGTGGAACCAAACTATGATCCTGTCAATGTTTAAATAGTGCTTAATTTTTAGAATGCTAATACTTTTACTGCCTTTTGTCAATTTCATACATAACCACCGGCAAAGTCAAAGCTTAGGGATGTTCCCAAAAGAGAGATGTAAACACCATCATTAATACAGCAAATTATGCTTAATATGATTCCAAGAAGAAAAACAAAATTCAGTGTTATTTCATTATACTAGTAGAGAAAGCTTTGTAATCTCTGTTGAAGATGATGTTATGCAAGTTGGAAGTGGTAAAACAGAGACTTACCATGTATAGTTTTTGGAACCTTTTGCTAGGTGAACAGAGACATTATTTATTGGTGTTGTACGTCTGCACAGTACAGGATAATAAATCCACATAGAAAAGCAGCCACAAAATAATTTTACTATTACATTTGGTGTCCTGGGCCAGATTAATCCCTGGTTTTTTTTTTCTTGTAAGATCAGCAGGATGGCACTAGGGATTAATTTATCCCTTATAAAAACACCCATTCCTCAACTGCAAGTCTTAAACCCATCACCTTCCCTTGTATCAGAATATAACCAAAACTTGTGTATTTATGTGTATATATGCTGATTTTTCATGCCTTTTAACAGAAGTTACCATAACATACCATTGCTCACGCTGTGTAGGCTAGATGTTGTAAAATATAAAACTCTAAACAATGAGTAACTTTCACATTGGTTCTTTCTACATCCTTTGAGATCCGAATCCCTGAAATTGCAATCACTCCCACTGTATATGGGTTTGTGAAAGCCAGATATCCTATGTTCTTTAAGCAAGTTGTAGTTGTATAATGTGTTGTGTTTAGGTCTGTTCATTCTGGTCTGCTGTATGAGCAGCAAGCACTGACTTCTAACGGAAAGGTGACATCTTCTAGGTAAAAGTTTCAGGTCTCTGCATCCTAGCATCACATAGAAACATGAAGAAGTTGCTATTCAAATTCTGAAGTTTAGTTAGTCTCCTTGTGGAAATTTTTACTCAAGATATTTCAGACTTAGGATGAGCAAGTTCTTTTTTTTAACCATGCAAGGTCTCTTAGCTCCCTTACTAGATTTCCTAACCATTGGGACGCTCTGATCCTGTGCTTGCAAGAAGTGGTCCTTGATGTTGACCAGCTATCTTGAGCCCCTTTACCTTCTAGCACCCTGTCCCATGGGACTTCCCTTAACAGTTGATTGAGGAGGCCAATTAAGCAAGAGATCAGTAGACTTTTCTAAAATGACTGGATCAATGGTGGAAAACTTTCGTTATATTTTCTACAAGTATTATCAGCACTAACTTTTGTGATTCATACCCTGAGTCACCTGTCAATGGACAAGTTCCTGTACAAAATCTTTCACTACGTATAACAGATTAATGAACCTAGGTGACTTTCTTTTCTCTCCTCTCAAGTGGAAGTGTCTTCATTACTCAAACTCTCAGGAATGTTTGGTAGAAAAGCTGTAAAAAAAGTCTGTCACTGTGTTGAAAGCATGTCAGTTTCCAGCTTCCCCAAAGGTGAACAGTTGAGATCCTCTTAATAATATTTACTGTTTGCCACAGATTGGGTATTACTTACCATGTTGTTTTCTTCAGAAAGCCCATTGAGTTTCTAACTGTATCTTTAAACTTTTAAATACCCTTTTCCTAATTTTCCTTTAAGTTACATTTCCAAAGTATTTTGTAGAACCTAGGACAGAGGCAAGGGGAACATCATTGTCTCATGACGTGTGTTCTAAACTGTTCTAGACATGTTAGTACCGGACATGTTAGACATGAGAATGTCAAAATGTGTTCTGGAGAAATTTCTAAGAAGGCTGAGGGCAGGTAAGAAGATCAAAGGTGTATGGCAATTTTCACTTGTGTCCACAGGCACACAACAGCTCTCTTTTACTGTGCATGTTATGCTAACAGTTCATCTTTCTCTGAAAGCCCTGCTTTGCTTGCAGTTAACAAAGATTCATTACCTCAACTCCAGCATACCATGTCTGCCCTGTAGGAGGTGGTGACTTATCTTCCTGTTTCCATCATCTACCTTCAAATGTGCTTAATGCATTGCCTGTTGACAAGAATTGTTTCATTGATGGTCTAGATTTCTTTTGCATATGTAGGCAAGGATATAAGAACATAGAAGTAATAGAAGACTGTATCTTATACAATGTGAAATTCTTCAAACAGCATTGATTCATGAGGCAACATCGCAGATGAGAGACATGATGCATCCTCTGTGGAAATAATTTTATGATTGCAACGTGGAGAGAATATCTTTATTAATCTTCAGTGGTATTAATACAAGGTTTTCTTGTGGTACAGTAAGGTATTAATAATGAAACTGCACTGATACTTCTCACAGGGTCATTTATCTATATGTAGATATCTATAAGGTAGCTGAAAGTTAATGAATAGTAGTCAATCTCATAGATGTCTTGAAAGAGTTTATTGAAATTCTAACTACATAGTCAGCCAGTTAGTGACATCTGTGTTCTGAAAGCTGTAGGCTTCAGATGAATATGGGATGTTAGTTCTGTAAAATATTTTTTTTTCTTAATTCTGTGCCACAATTCTTTACTACTTAGCATAGCAGTAAGTAATTTATAAATAAATAGATAATGAAGCAATGAATTTTTAGAAAGTGAAGTTTACATGAGTGGAAAATACAGAATTAATTACTCTCGTAACTGTAGATCTTTTAAGAAACAAAAGCCCTACTAATATTTAAATGGGCAAAAATTAAGATAGAAAACAATTTTTCTGTTAGTTCACATACTTTTTTGTCCTCTGGCTGTGTTTTGTAAAGCTCAGCAGTCGAGCATGACCTAAGAAACAGTGGAGTTCCCATAGGGACACTTTGTGGATTAGAGACATACTGTAGCAGAAAATGTAAACATGATAGAGCAAAGAGCAAGGTCAAGCAGAGCACTGTCTGTTAGCAAAAGATCTTAAAATTGATTCACTACTTCTCTATAAATACTCTCTGCAGAGAAATAAAGATCTCTGGCATGTAGAATGGGTGATCATTCTTGAAGGAAGGTTTTGCATAAAGTACATTTGCTTTAGGAGAATAGAAAGATGACACTTTCAGATAATCAGCTACACTATTCCAGTCCAGAACTCATGTTTAATGTAAAGGGTTGTTAGAGCATCAGATGAAATTAATTACTGTTAACTATATAATTTCTAAATTTGCTAGGATTATAGATTTATGTTGTGCTTTAAAGAAGGGCATGAAGTGAAGCCCAGAGAACTATTACAGTGTAATTGATCTAAGGTAGCAATAAATCTTAAACTCCTTGAATTCACCTTTAGGGCACAACACCAAAAGTTGCCATTTGTGTTTAATATAAAATTGCTTTGCTTTAGTTGCATTGATTTTTAGGGCAGTCAGGCACCATCAGTGTCAAATGTATGTGCTCATCATCTCTTGCAAATTATTAATATCATGTCTTTAGTTTGAAGAGTCTCCCCACATTTTTGAATCTGGTAGTGGGATTCCTACCTGTAGACAGCACTGATGAGTGGCTCTGACAGATGCAGTCTTAGGTGGTATGAATTAACACTCACTGAGGAACAGGCAGAAGTGCAGCGTATTCCTACTGATGCTGGGGTTTGCCACTGGAATGATGGAGGATTACAAGTGATGTAATTTTCTAAAGTATTTCCTTAACATGCTACATCACTTCGTTTTGTGGGTCTGTTCTGTTTAAAAGTCTCCTTGTTGAGGAAACCCTGTCATAGGGACTGTTCTCATGCTAAAAGCAATATACAGGAAGTCTGAGAATGCCCTAGAGATATTGTAATTATATTATTATTCCCTTGAATTTAAAATACTTGCCCTGATGTTCCGCGTTACTTTTTCATACATGAAATCTGTTTCCAGTTCTTTTCTACTTTCTTTTATTACTCTGCCACTCATCTTTTTTTTTGTATTTTTTTAAGTCTAGGGATTATTATTTTTTTTTTAAAACTGTAATTGATTTTTTTCTGGTGTGAAAAAAAAGAAAAAATAATGTCTAAAGCACCAGGTGGATTCAGACAGAAAGATGTCCTTTCCTATGATCTGCCAGTGATTGTCTTCAAAACTTTGGAAGACTTGTTGTGTCTTAATGAGGTTGAAGACTCGCAGGTGATGTACTTTTTAGTCAAGTAACAGAAAAGAAATATGAGAATGCTCAAAAGATTGATAGTTGCTCTTACCTGCAGATTAAATAAGATTCTGGAGAAACCTGAAGACTGTTACAGAATATTTGTGACCCTTTACTAACTCCTACAACCACAAATAGATGGGGATTTGAGGGAGGATCTTACAAGTAAGAATGTGCTGTCCCAGAACAGCAAAGCCCTTAAGCACATACTGAGGTGTAAACATGGGGGTAGTTCTGCTGAACACAAATCTGATCTGCTTATGAGAAAGCCCATGTTTCCATGCTTTAGTGAAGGGGAGCAGACTGCTCTGTGGCTTTCTGGACATGACCCTATTAGTTAGGGAAAATAATCTTAAAGGGATTCTGTAGAGTTGGAGTATAATCACTAATGGTGATTGCAGATTGGTGGGGTTTGTTTGTTTGTTTTATTTTTTTTTCCTATGCCCTTAAATCAATAAACAATACTCACTAATGGTGATTGCAGATTGGTGGGGTTTGTTTGTTTGTTTTATTTTGTTTTTTTTCCTATGCCCTTAAATCAATGAACCATTACAGTCACTTGTTTCTCTTATGGCTTGTACATCTATGTATCACTTTTGAGGTATCCCGCAGTTTCTTCTAAGTTGTGGCTTCAGTAGTTTGAAAGAAATAGAAGATACAAAGTTTCTCTTGCTAGTTGTAACCAAGTGGCACTATATGGAAAAACTAGGCAAAACCAGGTTTGGTTTGTTAAGTCTTTTTGTAAGAAAGATCATGTCCTTACAAGGGAGAACACCACATTTGGGATGAAGAGAGAACCATAATAATTTCAAATATATTACGTAAGAAACCAATTCCCTTTCAATTTCTGGAATAGGGAAGTGGTAAAAATTGTGGGTAGGGAATGAAATTCCAGATAGACAAATTATTTTGGCAGCTTTGATCAAAATCATGACAGTGAAAAACCACTGATCAGTACACAAGCAGTCAGGAGTTCTGCTGGAGAGATCATAAATTTTAAAACAGGACCATTTGGAATAATGAATGAAATTCAAGTAATTGTGTTTTTTCACTCAAGCTTAATTATTTCCACTAGTCTGCATAGACCAGTAAATGCTAGAGTAGTGCATAGTGGAGTTATTATTACCATGTTTTTTGCTTTACTGAAACAGCACTGGGAAGCAGGTTTTATAATTCTCAAGTTTTAGATGGATCTCTCCCTTCTAATAGTCATTTGACTCCAGCACAGAATATGCAAGTTACTCTTGTAAATGTGCAGACATTATTGTAATTTCTCATATCTGCAGCATGCTTTGCTTATATTGGCATAAGTCTTCCAGTATTGAATTAGCTGTTTATTAATTTTACTACTATTTTTACAAGATTTTACTTGATGCATCTGAAGTAAAGAGAAACTACAGCTTTTAGAAAGTGGCACCGATTTGAGAAAAACTGAGGAAGATCTGGGTGATAATTTAGATAATAATTTCAGGACTTTTTCTTCCCTTTTCTCTGAATGTTGACACATAAAATAATTTGGTTATTGTTCTGTGGTTCCTACTTACTTTAAAATGTCAGCATAAATACAGTATTACACTTGTATCTGATATGAAGCAGTTTCTGAATCAATCAAATTGAAAAAATTGTAAAGAAATTACGGCAGGTTTTTTGTTTTGTTTTTTTTCTTTCTGTTAGAATTACTGATTTTAAAATGCTCATTTGAAGTGGAACTGGCATTGGTCTAACTTTTGTAATGGAGATTGCATTTTATGTAGTGTTTTTTTTCCTTTT
The DNA here is from genome assembly GCF_000747805.2 of Chaetura pelagica. Taxonomy (NCBI): domain Eukaryota; kingdom Metazoa; phylum Chordata; class Aves; order Apodiformes; family Apodidae; genus Chaetura; species Chaetura pelagica. The sequence goes on along the minus strand of NW_009951855.1, from coordinate 1,320,024 downwards.
TTGCAGTCTGCTGTCTATTATTACAATAGATTACACAAATGCATACTTTATTCCTGCGTTACGTGTTTAACTCGTATGGCAAAATCAATAGATTTGGAAGAAAGTGCTCTATATAAAGCAAACCTGGAGGTTTAGTAAGCTTTGGAGCTAAACAGATGTTTAGCTCATTCAGCTAAATTTAGTGGCTATTTTGCTCAATAAGGGATAAGGATAAACACAGCACTGCCATCTTACATGCATGAGAGCAGTAGGATGGACCTGTTCTTGTGAATGATTTTGCATTGCAGGTTAATCAGCTGAGCACATGCTATGCAATTACAGTTTTACTACATTGCACAATCAGCTTTGAAAAACTGTTGGGTTCATGCTGGTTTTGGGAAAAGAATTGGGAGAAAAGCAGTATAACTGGATGAAGAAAATGCATGATGTTCTTTTCCATGAATTCTTATCTTGCTTTTCCCCTTTTATTTATACCCTGTTTCTCTGAGTCATGTACTCAGTCCCATTGGCTCTAAGCAAAAAGAATTTGATTCAGTTTTACTACTTGCTTAAGTAACAAGACTGAGTGTCTCCTGAACTCACTTTTGCTCCTTTTGCTCTCTGCTTCAGTCTCCTTCCCTTGTAAGTCATTGCATATGTTTATTATATGTGTCAAATTGTTCAAACTGTTATTTCTAGATTGTGTTATTTAAGATTTATTTTTAAACTGGAAAATACAAATTCAGTGAGCCTGTGTGGACCAGTGTTGACACCCTGTGGCTAACTAGATTAAATCACAGATGAGTATTTAATAGGGATATCCTATGGGATATCTCCCAGACTTTATCTACTGCTTGAATACAGTAGTCTCATAGCTGAACTTTGTATTAACTGAGTAGCATGTTTCTGCTCTCAAGGGTATATGTGAAAATAGTGCAATACTATAATGAATAACAACTGAATCTTATAGCTACTTATCCTTATTCAGTACCTTTTAACTGCAGAGACTTTAATTGAATGGGAGTAAGGTATACTTTAAGCACTGATAACAATGTAGATTTTTAATGACATCCATTTGATTTTTGCTACAGATTTAGGACATAATGTGAAAATATAAAGCCTTTTTATTATTTTATTTTCATTATTTAGCTGTTTAGTTTAGCTTTTTAAAAAAAATTCTATACTATTCCAACTACTTTTAAATCATTCTTTAATGAAACTCTGTAAGTGAAGCCAAAGAATAAAGAAAACCTCAGAATAACTTCACCATTCATGAAGTCAAAGATTAAATTTTTGCCAGTACAGTTAGTGTGTTCATCAAATAGTCATGAATAGGAAATTATACTGTCTTCAGGCACTTAAGTAAAATGATGATACTTACAGCATAACCTCTCACTTCAAGAAGTTCAGTTTTTTTGCACAAATAAAAGATTCCTTAATGTTTTCTTTTCTTCCCTTATCCCCTTTCCTCTTTCTTCCCCTCTGTATCCACATACTCCCACTTCCATAGGAAGACTCTTGCGCCAGGTCTCTTTGGCTGCCCAGCACAGAGGAAGGATAAGAGGGAATCTTTCAAGTAAGCAGGTGCCAAGCCATTTAAGACTTTGTAGAAGAAAACTAACACTTTCAGTCTCACCCAGCAGTTGGCAGCCAGCCAGCGCAGGTCATGGAGTGTTGGTGTTAAGATCTCTGTCTAAAATATACGACTTACTAAATGGATTGCTGCCTTTTGCATTAGCTCAAATTTCCCTTTGCATCAGTGCTAGAGTTGCCTTGTGTTGAGTACATTGCAGTAATTAGCTCAAGAGGGCACTTTAGACTAAATTCTTACCTAATTTTACACCCTTCATAGTGCCAGTCATCTCAGTGTGTAAATGGTATGTAAATCAGAACAGACTTATGCTATTAGTTGTTGACACTTCGCACCATTTTGAACTGTCTTTTCTCTAGAACTGTATTAACTTAGAAGCCTTCTCCTCTTCCTTGAATAAATTATATGTCAGCTGTTTGTGGACATTTTACTCGCTAATGCTACGTGGCTTATGTTCTCCATTGAGAATGATTACTAGATCAATTAAAAAAATAACAATGTATTTTATCAGGTTAACAGAGGGGTTTTGTGGCAATGTATTTTTGGATAATAGCTAGTTGAGCCTTTTGTTCTCTTTATCTCTCCATGGTAATTCACTGCACCAGTCCTTGAGGTAAAGTTAATTTAATATGGTCCATTTGATATTTCTCCCTTCACTTTAATGCATAAGACTGGGCAGAAAGCTGCTTCCTTGTAGTGCCCCATGGGTCCCTGCCACCCTCCAAACTATCCTCCCACTTTAAATAATACCATAGTCCAAAAGACTCTGTCACTTCACATTTATGCTGTGCAGGCAGCTTTCGCTGTACTGAAGATTTCTCTTATGGTTTTGAGGGAGAACAGGTCTGCCTTGCTAGATTCTCACCCTATCTCTCTTTAACTTCTCAAATCTCTTTGCCTAGTTTCAAGTTTCATTACACATGCTTTGACCAGCTCTACTTGTTGCCAGTTTTAGACTTCTGCATTCCAGTTATTATATTCACTTGGGAATAAAAGCTTGATGTGCTATAAATTTACCTTTCTTTTACAAGAAACAGAATATAGTTCTTTGGAACTTAATCTATTGTCCCCATTTGTCTGATAACCTTTGAGCTGCTTTTTTCTTTAAGAAAATGAGTGAAAACATATTTCAGTGTTCTTATAACAGAGTATTTTAGTATAAAAAAAACAAATTGTAGGGATTTACTGTATTTTAATATATTCCTACAGGCAAGGAACTGAGTCATAGCATTTAGAATTTTTTATACAACTCATTTAACCAAAACACAATGCAAGTTCTCATTTGAACTTTTTTTTTTTTGTTACAATGGGAAAATATGTTTCTTTTCTCTTTAAGTGTGTTACTCTTCATAATCCTCCATAAAACTTGAAAGTGTCAGTCATTTAGATAATTGAAAACATATAATAAACTTAAGACTTATATAGTTGTTAAATTAACTACTGAGTACATCTAAGACAAAAAATTTATAGCAATTTTTTTCCCCCAAGACTTTTTTGCTTCTCATTATGCACTGAGGAAAAAAGCTCACCAAACTCAACAAAACGATTTTACAGTTAGTGAGGTTAAAATATTCTCTTCTGTTTAGTCTTTCATCTTGAGTTTTGAGAAGATGAACTACCATGTTTATCATACTTATTTTGACCTTAACCTTTTTTTAATGAAAGAGACTTAAAATGTCCCAGCTGGCATGTCTCCCACTGTTGTGAAAAAAAAAAAAAGGGAAAAAAAAAAAAAAGAAAAGAAGAAAGAAAACTTTGAGTAGGTCTTTCTGTGTAGTAGTCCTAGCAGAATGAATAAAACCTAATCATGTATTAGGCAGAGTCAGGAATAGTGTTATTTGGAGATGGAATTTGAGAGGTGTCTTGTGCCAGCTTGTGCTCAAACCCAGGAAGAAACAGTGTAGAGAAATTGAAAAGTCAGAAAATATGTTATTAAGTATGCAAAAGCATTAATTATGCTTCTAACTTTATTGTGTTTGCATCAATAAATACAAGCCCAGCAATCATCATAATATCTTACCACTTGTAATGTGAGGTAGTTTGGCTCAGTGCAAGGTTTACGTACCAGACCATTAAATTTGAACTAGGACAGTCCCTGTGATTTTATTGGAATTTACAAAATGTGTAGCAGCTGGAGATCTGATTTAAGGAGCGTTATGTAAACCTCTCTGCCTCATCTATAAAGCACACTGAAATTACCACTCTGAGAATACGTTCTCAAACTAGTATCATAAGGGCACCACTTCACATAAACCTTTGCTTTGCTGCACAAGTATTGCAATACACAGATTCTTTTTCTTTTTTAACCAGTTTATGGTTGTATTTTCACAAATCTATCTTACATCAAATGTAAAGGAGATGAGCGATGTTTGAATATTGAATAGTGTCTGGCAGAGCACCTCTGAATGGAAATCACCTTGCTCCAGATCATTTCCAGACAGATGTGGGAACCAGCATGAGGCTGCCCAGGTAACCAGTATTTAGTCAGGATCAAAGATGAGAAATAATTCAGTACCTTGGGTCTTACTCTTATGAAGAACATTCTGTTCTATTACTCAGAATTTGAATTATTACTTTTACTTGTTGGCAGTTCCTGCAATTAGAGAAGTCTAAATAACACTTTTTGTTTTAGAACAGAGCAAGAATAAAGCAGACATAGGCTGTCACCTATGAACAAGGTTTAAAGAAATGAGATTTTGGGACTCCTTATAGGAGCACTTCGCCTAAAAGCTCTCAGTAGATACACACACAAGCTGTATATAAAACCTGCACATGTTGCCGATTATGCTGAAATAGAGTTTTATCTGGATAAAAAGCTATGTTCTCATTATAGAACTTGAAAGAGTGAATATGTGAATATGACTTCTAATTAGCACAGTAGAAGGTTTTTGAAAGCCGTACTTCTGTCTTTGCAGTATATGACCTTGTGCATCGATGTAGCAAGTTGATGTAACAGGGACTTCACTCAATGTGTTCCAAACCCTTGGGTAGTTCCTTTGGATTAGATGTGATATCAGTATTTCAGCTGTTTAGCCCTGATATTTCTTCTGAATTTTCATTCAAAGAATAAATACAGGAAAAGGTTATTATGTGTTCTTTTAATAGAACAAGAGGCCTTTAATTGATATGGCAGACTTGAAATTATGTTTAGTTCTGCCAGTGACATAGAAGGAGCCGTGACTTCTGTCAGTATCACAACATTAGCCAACTAGGCCTGTTTTAACATAATCCACTGCTGTTACTAGAGGACCGAGTAGTTCTGGATAGGAGAGAGACTCAAAACATATACCTTAGCTAGTCTATTATTCTTTGTAAAAATTGTAAATTGTTGATGGAGTGAGATTGGCAAATTTGTATTTCATTAATGATCTCAAGTAATTACAGCGTAATATTCCAGAAACTGTTACATTCTGTTAAAAAGATCTCAGGTCGCTTTTTTTTTTTTTTTTAATCCGGTGTCTTTCAGATACACATGTATCTAAAAAGTATTAGCTTGAAAGCTGTCAATGTCCTGGAAAACTGAAAAAAAATAATCTCAATGTGTATTAAAGAAATATAGCATAATTAATTTATTTTTCTCTTTGCGGTGCTGTTGCATGAAGGATAGATAATGGTAAAATGATCTTTTAAAGCTTCATTATAATGGCATAATGTAACAGACGCTTTTCAGCACAGCTATAGTCTTTCAATTTGCAAATTCTACATACTAAAACAAAAAATATCAGTCCAGCAAGCTGCAAACTTTTAAAGACTTTAAATCTGCCAAATTATAGCCACTTATTTTTGCCTGACATATTTTCAGCTTAGACCCACATAGAGGCTGCCAAACTTGTTTCTTTTCATTACCTGTTCTATGTCTGGCTCGAAGTTTAGATTTTAGAAAATGGAAAAAAGCTGTTTGTGAAATCACAAGGCTCTTGAGCTCTTAGTTTCCTCTTAGTATCAACGTTTATTTATTTAGGTTTGGGCTGGGTTTCAAAAGATTGAAATTGGAAACAGAGAAGGTGACTCTGAATACCATTTATCTGTATGTAAGCGAACATTCAATGTACATTTAATTTAAAAAATTGCTGTTTCCTACAAGAGGGAGATATTTTTCACATTGTTAAAACATTTTTAGAGGTCACTAGGTGGTCATGTCACCAGCAGGGAGTTTTTGTTTGGCAGGCTGCATTAGCAGTTAGTAACAAATGCCTCCCATGATTCTGTGTTCAAAAGGAGTTGCTTTGCAAGTAACAAATACTTACAACCTGAGAACTGAAGTATAAAACGTAGTGACAGGGGAAAATGTTTGGAAATGTAAAACAGCATCTTTAGTGGCCAAATTGGAGTGGTTAGGGAGTTGAAGATTACGTATCTACTTTATACTTGAGCTTAGAGTTTACAGAAGCAATAATATTTTCACTACTGCAGTGGTGAGTCTCATCATTTCTAGTTAGTAAAATACTGTACATTTTCAGCTTACGGAAGTCCTTGGTTTGGGATGTAATTTACATTTGCAATATAATTTTCATCAGGTCCTTCATATTCCTTTTAGTATTTATGTCCTGATGTGGTATCTGAATATTTTGTGAATGCCTGTAAATATTCTGGCTTAGTTTTCCACAGATTTTGGATGTTTTTAAAAGTAAGAAGAAGTAAAACCGAGTAACACCAAATATGTACCAAAAATATGGTCAAATCTATACTGTGAGAGAATGGAAGCCATGTTTGAAATATTCTTACTAATCTCTTAGTGTCTTGTCTTAGTTGATTGATATGTAGTGTGCAAACATATACTAGTGAGAGTACAATGGACATTTTAGTATTTGGAAAGTAAAAGTGCTGTGAGTTTGACTGAAAATACTAGTTTGTTAGATATGTAATAAAATTTATTTATAAACAGATGTTATCAGCAGCTGGAACAGTGGTGTGTTCCTTTAACCATAGAGTTCTCTAATTCCTGATGGATGTAATACAGATTCTGGTTATTCCAAGGTGTAATTTAGGCCCATATCATCCCACCATGCAAAGGAAAATGGGGAAGGGCTCTAGAAGAAGATAATGACCACAGTGATGCTCATCTGAAGCAACTGTTTGACTTAATTTCTTAGGACTGCACTGATTCACACCTATGCTCTCACCCTAAGATCAGTCCTGTCTCCACAGGATCAGTCCCAAAGTCTCAACAATCCTTAGGCTTTTTGCAGCCATATGCCCTTAATAGGATGTCTATATTTTCTGTTTAAACTGATCATGTCCAGAGCAAGGCCTTCTTTGTAGGAAAGTGTGTGTTGTTGACCACACAGCCTGCCAAATTGTGTTTCATATGAGATATACCTTCTATGGACAGTCTGCAAGGGATGGACAAAGCTAGAACTGGCATGAATTGGATGTGAGATTTTTTCCTTTGGTATCTCAAAATCTATTTTTTCTTAAAACAGAGTTTTGCACTTCTTAAAGGCAGCTTCTTCTTGATGGAAAGTACTGAAAGTATGAGAACCAAGAACACCTCTGAGCTACAGCTGGATGAGATCTGAACGTAATCTCATCATCTCACCTTTATGCTTAACTTCCACAGGAAGGAAACTCTTGAATAGAAGATAGCAGAGAGCTTCTGTGCCCTCTGATCCTGTGACCTTCTAAAAACCAGGGCCCCACTCTGGATGAGCTGAAGAATAATGTGCGCCATCTGTGCAGTCTGCATGTAGCATTGGGAACCAAGAGTCTTCAACAAAAAACAGTTCTTGGAAAGGCACATTAATCCAATTAATACCACATGGTGACCTTATGAGGACTAGAGTCCTTGGGGTCTGTTTTCAGAATTAGACCTAGACCAAATCTAGCAGCTGGATTTTCTTTACACTAGAGGGTTGCTGGGGTTTACTTAGCTATACTATTGCTTGTCTGTATTGAATAGGAAAAGACCAGGTCTGAAATTCTTTATCTCTATTTTATTATACTCAAAAGACAGATTCTTATAATTTTTCTGGGGATTCCTGGCAGGAGCAATATGAAACTTAATCCTTACCTCAAACTCTGCTGTACTAGATTAGCTGATGTATTACTATGGTTAGGACTAGAGAAGATATGGAAAAGTGTTATCTCAAATCTGTGGGCCAGTGGTATATCAAGCAAGGAGCAAAGGACTTCTATTTCTCGTGTAGGAATGTTACCTGGTTGCTCTAAAGCCTTGCCAGCAAACTTTCTTATTTCCTTTATTATTACGGGTATTCTGCTCAACCAAGCTGTGCTGACCTTGTTTTACTCCTGAGAAGTGTGATGATGTTTATCTTCATTGTTGTGGGCTATAATGGTGCAACATCTGGAAGCTGGGACTTTGGGCTGAGTCAGGCTATGACTAATGAAATTTACTTAAAATATTTTCTTGAGTAGGGTTTCCTAAAAGTGATGTTATCTGATTGGAATAAACAATATTTACCAAGTCCAAGATTTCCATGGCCCTTTGTAGGGTTCTCAAAATTTTAGTTTCTTTGCAAAAGGGATCTGTGGGATATTTTGAATGTTTTTCATTTTTCATTTTTCTTCAATCATTAGGCTAAAGAAGTTACAGCTTCTTTAAGAACATGTGAGGTCATATTGTCGCCTGTAGAGTATTAAATTTGGGTTTGTATTTGTACATTAAAGAACAGTTCACCTTGAGGAAGATAACTAAAAATACATCACTGAGGTGGAACATGTTGGTGAATGCTGGTTGTTCTTTTGATAGCTAACATCCCTCTGCTTCTCTCCTTTCCTGTAACAGCTAAAGGTTTCACTGCTGGAATAAATTATTTTAAAGTGTTTAGTGTTCCATCTTTAGAAAATGATGGTTATATTTTTTTAAGTATAATTTTTTATCAACATCTTTAACAAATCACCAGTGAGGTGCTGTAGTTGTCAGTAACAATTTCTTTGCTGACTTGGAAAAAGTCATAGCTGCTGAGACTCTGGTCTGCTACTTGAAAAACTAAGGCCTCTCTCAACAATACAAACATATGCTAGGGTCCTTTGGGCAATTTAAGATGTTTCCTGAAAAGAGGTCCAACTCCCAACTCAAAGAATTGTTCATTTTTAGGTAATGCCTTGAACTTTGGGAATTGATATTCATGGTGCTCTGATGTATTCAGTTGACTTTACTATCACTACCTGATGTTTAATTACTGGATAATGACATAAATCATGAGGCACTACATGAATAAGCTTCACAGATAAATTCTGCCAGGTAGTTTTTAGGTTTTTCCAGTTTGTCCATCTATTGCTTGTGTATCAGGTGGCTGGAACTGGAGATGCTGGGACACATGAAGCAGAGATGTTAGACTAGCCAGGTTCCTGGCTCAGTGACCATGCTGGCACAGCTGCAGGATGCAAAGGAGCTGTTGGTACTGAGGGTAAGTGAAAGTGACAGCAGTGCTTGCTAAGAAAGAAGGCAGGTGGCAGTAGCCTAGGGTTGTGAATGAAAAGAATGCCAAGGTGAGTCACTCAGTGGGGCATTACTCCTTATGAGATTTTAATCTGCAAAAGAAGTGGCAACTAGTGAAAAAGACTACATCCAAATGGAACAACTTAAAAACTTACTATCCATTCAGCATTACAGGTCCAATAAAACAGCATAGGGTTTGATTATCACCAGTAATAGTTATTCTACTTGTTGAAAAAAAACCTGAGGAAATATCTATTAGCAGTTCCTTTCATAGACAGAAATATCTATTAGCAGTTTTGTTACAATGCACGTGTCTTATACACTGTATTGTTTGCAGAGTGGAAAACATAATTTTCTGTATTCTATGAATTGCTGAGACAGTGACTTCTTAGGAAAAAAAATATTTATTTTGGAGGAATTATCAACATAGGTGAAATTATGTTCCCATACACTACACTGATTTACTTTTTTATTTAGGTATTCAGCACTGATACGTTAAGTTCCTTGTTCTTCAGCTCTCTTGCTTCAAGCTACTCTGCTTCCTGTAAATGTGAACTGAATATGTCACCCTTTATAAACATCATATGCACTCTGTGCCTCCCAAACAATTGTAGCTGTTAGTAATTGTTCATTACAAAGTAACTTCCACTGATGCTCAGAAACATGGAAGTAATTTGGGGAGAAATATACTTTGTTCTTTTGTACTTAAATAATATGACTCTCTGCCTTAAGGATAGACTTAAGACAACCTTAACTGTGGGACTATGGGCAGTATTCATGTAGTATAGTTTTTAAATGGACAGAACAGCCAAACCAATGACATCTTTGCCAGGTATTTAATACTTAAATGTAGTTTTTAATGTTTTAAATATTGTATGTATTATATTTTTACATAGTGTTTCCTATTTTAAAAAATGCATCAATCCTTTTTTATCCAAAGCATTGGCTTCTACTGTTAAATTAAAGGTGTTCGCAGGTATTACAATAATAGCCTATATATGTTTCTCTTTTTTGGAAGGATTAAGGGAGACATTGATAAACTCTCTTTGCACCTGATACTGATCTGAATTATTTTTTTTGTGTTTAATCTTCTGTTCCAGAAAGGCTAACATTACATTCTGTCTTTTAACATCTTTTGGGCAAGTTTTTGTATTACTTTCTTATTTGAGAAATACTGTTCTAGCCAGCTAACATGGTTCTTATATGCTTTTCTGGAATTCAATCGTTGTATTTTGAAACTGCCCATTTTCTTTTGTCGCCTGCAGAATTGAGTTGTAGTGATTAACTAGTTCTCTTCTACAAAACAGGAAAAAAATTCCCCACCTGTATCTAGACTTTGATTTGGTTATTTCTGGATTCTTTGAGATGCTAAGGTACTGTTATTTCCTACCACCTGTAGAGAATCTCTAATTACTGCACAATTTAACAGCTGTTGTTTCATTTCTCATAGCAATGGCACTTATTTCTATTAGCATTCCTCCTTCTAGTGGCAGCTCATCTTAAAATGGATCTTATTAGTTCTATGAGGCCACCCGGGTAGCAATTTAAGAGAGCATTTTCCATAGCAACTACTTCTTAGGCTCCTTCTGTCACAATTCTTTCCAGATGTGCTGTTGATTCAGGTAATGTTAAAAATCTTGCTTAGAAACATCTTATTTTTCTGTTGTCTTGGATTCTAGAGCTCATCCATGGTTATAGTAAGTCTACAATTTTGTACATAGCTTAAAAAAAAAAAAAAAAAATAAAATAAATTCAACCACAGTCATGCAGATGCCCCAGAAAGTGTCCTCTACTTGATTCTAAGCTTCTTTTTGTTTGAATTGACAGGTTATTATTTTTCTACAGGCACTATTGATGAGCTTTTGGAAGTATTTTATAGTTTTTTGCTGTACTATGGCAACTGTAAAAATTTAGCAATCTCTGTTTATGTTCTTGCAGACATGCATCTTTAGGACTATCCCTGGGGACAACCTGGTTATATTAACTGACTATCTGAAGTGTCTGAGTACTTTTCAGTATTCAGTGTTGAAACCTGGATTCATTTTGGTCTCATTTTTGTTTGTTTGTTTTGTTGTTTCTTTTTAAAATTGATTTTAAATTTAAAGAAGTAGGGTTTATCATGAATGTCAGATTTGAAAAAGAAAACTGAAATTGAATGCATTCTGCATGATATTTCTATGTTGTGCTTTCATTATTCCACTGTGATGTGTTAAAACTAGTGTATTATATCTTCACAATTCTCTTTGCCAAAAAGTGTCGTCCATCCTGATCTAAGCATCAGGGTTTCCCTTAATAATTGCTTTTGATTTGATTCTTTAAATCCCTTCTGATTTTGTTTCTTTAATATAATAATTTAGTCTCTGCTTTTGTGTTGCCCTTTTAATGTCTAGTACAGGTTTAAGCAGCTTGGCTGTCAAATACTAAAGCCCTCTGTATTTTTTATTGATTTAAAGAGTTCTTAAATTTTAGTGAGACTATAAACATGATGTTACTCTGTGCTCTGCAACAGATTCATATATTTTCTAAGATAAGGCTACCAAAAGTCTACAAAATATCTTTATAGTTTTTTTAAGATGTGTTTTTTAAAGTATATTGACTTTTTATTATTGATGGCTTTTTAGGACACTTCTGTATATTTTCTAAAGTCCTACTTTAAAAATAGACTTTTCCTGATGGACTCAACATATTTTTTTTCTGACTGAATAGTCCTTTGTATCCTTCCAATTAATGAAATATAAAGAGGAGGGAAACTCTCAGGCCCTGCAAATCCTGCAAATACAATGAAGTGGGAGGGAAACATTGCTAATTTCTGTCTTTTTCCATAAGATAAAAGCAGAAAGAGACATGAGAAAAATGTTGCATTCTTCATTAAGACAAAAATATTTGAAAATATATACAAGACCACTATACACAGTCCTGTTACTCCACTGTCACTTTGAAGATCACAGCAGTGCATTCATTGCCAACATATATGTCTAACTGATGAGTAAACTCAGATGTGTGCCATCTGGATGGATCTGAGATCCTACGGTTGATGGAGCCATGACTGAATGACTACACATATAAGTGTCTGAAAGTCTAATGTCTTCTGACAGGGCCACAGCTTGGTCATAGTTTTGACATGGATCTTTTTTTTTTTTCTTGCTCCTAAGTATTCCTTAAAGATGAGAGAAAGGCCAGGAATGTCTTATCAGAAATTAAAAAAGATCTCTGTATAACTCCCCCTTCCTGCAGATGTGCCCCTTTTCCAGTTACCTCAGTGACTTTGGAACAGCAGCAGAGTTTAGCCACTTCCCGCTGGCTTCTCAAAAATACCCTCTGTCCCCTACCACCCCTGCTTGTGATCTGGGTGTCTGTGTAAGCTGCTGGCCCCCAGCTCCCTGCTGTGACATCTTTCTGTGCTCCACTTGTAAGGCTTGGTAGCTTCTTCAGAGAATATCTTAATATTCCCTTTCCCCAAGGTGATTCACCACAGACAGTTATTTTTAACATATACTTGAGAATACTCAACAAGAACAGATACCTTCTGACGTACAGTTAGCTTGTATCTGCAAAAGGGAGTGAACTAACTGTGACAAAATTTGATAGTTAAAACATTACTAGGAAGAAGCAGCAGTTTGGTTGACCTACCCAACTAATAGTGGCAACTAATAGTGCCATATAGTTTTGTTTTTATTTCTACCTCACTGATTTTAATAATTTTAAAAGTGTCATCAACTTTACACTAATCAACGCAGTCCTATGCATGAAGTAATTTTTAACGTCTAGTTTTGTAGTAAAGTTTGAACTAACTTCATCTTAATTCAAAAGCACACTCTGTAAAAGTCCTTCAGTTTTAGCAGCTTTCCTAAAGACTGTCAGAAATATTACTCAAATCAATAAAGAACTTCATGTGTTAGTCCTGTTAATCTGTTATGGTGTGTAAGAAGTTAATTGTTTATCAAAGCAAAACATGCTACAATTTTTTTGTGAAATTTTCTTAAAATGTCCAACTACTGTTACTTCTGTTGTGATGACCTTTTCTTGTCATTCAGGCACCCGTCTTGCTGGGCACTGTCCCTTCTCTCTGATACTGTTCAGTGATATAGCTTATTCCTTCTCTTGTCTGCTGTGAGAAAGTCAGTACAAACTGTCTTCACTGTGAGTCAATGGCTTATCTTAGGGCTCTGAGACAGTACATATGCCTTTTCTCTTAATAATGCTTCCTTAGTCTGAAGCAAATTTTGAAACAATTAACCCACCAAAGAAGATCAATGAGCAAACTGCTTTATGCAAAGTTGAATCATATGACGATCTTCATGCTCCTGGCAATGCTTGTGAAAAGCTCTATTAGCAGGGAAGTAATGTAATTAAATAACATCATGTGGTATCCTATCTCTCTCATTCCCAATCTTTTAAGAGTCATTAGAGAAATATTTGTGTGCTGTTGGCTAATTCTCTCTCTCTCTCTCTCTCTCTCTCCTTTCTTCTAAAATATATTGTGTCTGCTCTAGGCTTTCATTGTCTTTACTGATGCTTTTCTTTTTTGTTGTTACTTTCATATGCTGTATTTTGAGTGTGCAGCATTTTATTAAAAACAAAGGTGTTTTTTAGATTGAGGTAAAATAATAGAGGCAGGGTTTGAATAAATGTTCTCTGACAAAATGCCTTTAGAGGCATACCCCTAAAGGAAAGGGGGCCTGTTAGAGAATAAACATCTTAATTGCCTTTACTCAGATCATAGAATCAAATAGTGGTTTGGGTTGGAAGGGGCCTTAAGGGCCATCTAGCTCCAACACCCCTGCCATGGGTAGGAACATCTTCCGCTACATCAGGTTGCTCCAGTCCCCATCCAACCTGCCCTTGAACACTTCCAGGGATGGGTCAGCCACAGCTTATCTGGACAACTTGTCTATTGTCTCACCACCCTCACAGTAATTTTTCTCCCCAATATCTAATCTAAATCTACCCTTTTCCAGTTTGAAATTATTACCCCTTATCCTATCACTCTGTGCCCTTGTAAAAAGTCCCTCCTCAGCTTTCCTCTAGCCCCTTCAGGTACTGGAAGTCTGCCATAAGGTCTCCCATGAGCCTTCTCTTCTCCAGGGTGAACAATGCTAACTCTCTCAGCCTGTCTCCATAGCAGAGGTGCTCCAACCCTCTTATCATCTTTGTGGCCCTCTTCTGGACTCACTTCAACAGGTCCATGTCCTTCTTATGTTGGGGACCCCAGATTGAAGACAATAATCCAGGTGGGGTCTCACGAGAACCAAGTAGAGGGGCAGCATCACCTCCCTCGACCTGCTGGCCACACTTCTTTTGATGCAGCCTAGGACATGGTTGGCTTTCTGGGCTGCAAGCACACATTGCTGGCTCCTGGTGAGCTTCTCATCAACCAGCACCCCCATGTTTTTCTCTTCAGGGCTTCTCTTAATCTGTTCTCTGCCCAGCATGTAGTTGTGCATAATTGCTTTTTTATGTAACTACTAATAATTAGTGGTGTTAATGGTTGGTTTTCTTTGGTTTGATCATAAATAGATATCCAATAGTTCCCAATATAATGAAATCTTAAGAAACAACCTGTCTGGAGAAGTATGTTTAAGTTTCTTTTGTATCTAGCAATACTTTATCAACTAGGCAATTTTTTTTAAAAAAATATAGTTTTAAAAAATGAAAATATCAAGATGTATATCTGTAGAATATCAAAATGTAATATCTGTAGAATTTCCTGTCTCTGTCAAATTAAGCTAAGTAGCAGTTTTAGCATATTTGTAGTGTAGCAATATGTAATGGATGTCATCATGTTAATAATGGTAATGATGGTTCTGACTTCACAAATTTAAATTAGAATAACTAAAATGTTAAAACTGTCAGGCTTTGGAGTGTGTGTGTGTTCAAATTTCTAAAGGGTTTCTTAGTTTAAGGCCGACATACAAAATTGTGCTCTGACATGTATTTGTTGCTTGTGGAAAATATATGGCACTGGTTTACATAATCTCTGTCTGACACCCTATTTAGTAAGTGAGCATTTAAACTATGCCCTCAGATCAGTTATCAAATATGAATTATGCACTGCCAAGAGAGTGCACTTTGTTAATCGTATGTATTCAGGCAATTTTATTTATTGAAATTGCCTTCTAATATGCTGTAGAGCTCAAGATTTAAGTTCTAATGCATATTGATACTGATTTCTAGGTTTTTTTTCAGAATGGACCTAATTATTTCCTCTGTAATTTAGTTCAAAGTTCAGTGTGATCTACATGGATTTTATGAGTTTTAGTATATACGTTTTTCAAAGCACAGCTGCTTGTAGCTTTACGGAAATTAGAGGGAAGACTTTCAGTTACTGCTTTCAAAATCAGACTGATCTTTTTCAATTTCCAATGGACAGGAAATAAATAGATTTTAGTATCTTTTAATTTGTGTTATCTCTTTGCCAAAAAGATAATTTTGTTGATCAGCCTTTATTAGAAGTTGAAAGTAAGCCCTACTCATTCTTTAACATAACCATCTAGTTTGTAACAATTGACCGTTTGGAATATATTGTCAATACAAATTAAGAACATGCAGTTAACAAATGTTGCTGGGTGGTTGTTTTGTTGTTGTGTTTGTTGGTTTTTTTTTTATAATGTTCTGTCTCTGCATCTCAGTTTTATATGTCGTTGACTCAAATGTTTTGAATTCTCTGCAAATTCATTAAAACAATAGTAACTCTTAATAGTAACTTTTTTCCAAGCTTGAGCATTTATTTGGCAGTTCAAAAACCTTACCAAGATCTATATTCTAGAGATCAAGCCATTCATCCTGCCAAGTACTTTTATCTTTGTCTTCTGTAAACACAAAAAGCAGTGTTGAAGGATAAGGAGGGTGACAATGACAGATTACCTATAGTTCTGTTTTCCTGTTTAACTTAGGTGGACCCTGTGCAGTCCTGTGTTCTGCTGTAACACAATCCCATGCATTCAGATGCCATTGTTCATGTTCTCAGCAGTCCCCAGCTCTGGGCTGTACTGTGTGGCATGAAACAGGCAGAGGTGTTTTAGCCAAGAGTTGATTGCATTCCTATGGAGAATCTCACAAAGCCAAATGAACAGGAGTCAACTCTAGTAAAAAGCTGCAAAACCCACAAATAACTGTCATCTTTGACTTCTTCAGCTGTGTTTTGCAGCACTGTGAATTTATTATTTTTTTTCTCTGCATTTCTCATAGTCTGAATCTTGTTATATCTGCTCATGTGTGAGCAGTGCTGCCCGTTTGGATGAAATGATAATGCAGTGGTTATTGAAGCATGACCTATGAAACTATGATGTAATTGATTTCACAGATGAATGTCTTTTCTGACGGGGTCTGTTTTACTTGCTATTTCTAAAACATAAATCATGGAGACATCAGAAGTGCAACATAATAAGGCTTGAAAAAGTTCAAAGGGCAGTTGAGTGCCTACTTCTTAGTTGCAAATTAGCTCCAAAAGATGCGCATGAAGTTCTTTCTTTGCATTTTAAAACTTCTTTCTGAACGTATGCCTTTATAGTGGATGCCTTACAAAAGACCTAGATGCACATTCTAAATTACTGTTAAGGAGGGGAGAAAAGAAGAAAGGAATAATTTAAAATTGCCAATCTAAAGACAATAAAGTTACTGGTACCGGGGAATGTAAGGTTGGGTGTGCTTGTGGGAATAATGTTACACAGGGAAGAAGCACTGAACCAAGGCTCTTGGGAGGCAAACTGGAGGAAATGGACAAATGGATGAGATAGCTGCCTTTTCAAGAAACTCCTCTGTGATTATTCAGAGTCAGGTCCTCTCTTTTCCTTCTTTCTATTTACTCTGAAATTTCACATTAGGGACAGCTGCTTCCTGTTTCTCCTTGATTCCAGCACAATGAAAATAGACATCTAATATAGGTGTAATATAGAGACTATTTCTTGTCTGTCTCACACAGTCTAAGCTTTGGTATCTCCTCCTCACACCTGCTTCCAGCAGATGTCTTGATCAAATGTAAATTCAAGATTTGATACTCATAATATGATGAAGAATGCTTGCTGGGGTGGTTTAGGGTGTGTCAGAGTGGGGACCCCCTGTCTTTCTGTCCCACAGTTAATGGAGTAGTGGTTTCTGCTTCTTGGTGTGTTTGGGCTCAGTGTTAGTGGTTCTCAGTGCTTGCCATAAGGGCACCAGGCCAACCTTAGTGCTGATTCTTGCAGTTTTTCTTTCTGAAAGTATTTCAAAAGGGATTGTTCTTTGAAAACAGTGCAAAATAATTGTTAATTTAATTGTTAATTTAATTGTTAATAATTGTTAATTTGTTAATTAAGCTATATGCTTTTGTAAAGCATTTTTAGCCATGTAGTTGGAGAGATAAATTTTCTGTCAGCTTCAGACATCCGATTTTGGGATGTCTGAAATCAATAGTGACTATATTTACATGTTTGTGTCATACAACTAGCTTAGGCTTAGAATGTTGGTATTGAATATACAGTTTTTAAATTTAATGGTGGTGACCAGTATGTCTTGTTTTTAAAGAAGAAGTTTTAAAATACCAATGATATTCTGAAGTTTATTTTCTAAGATGCATGCACATCCATAATGGATTAACAGCATGTTTTAACAAACCATTTATTTGCTTTAGGAGTGACAGAGAGAAGCTGTTTCAAACAGGATCTCTCATCGCCACCTATCTCTAGTCACCTCCTACTGAACTTAAGGTTGAATACTGGGGGTCATGAGGGAAAGAAAACAATAATTAAAGGGGAAAAGTTGATTGAGCTGTTTTTTTTTTCTCCTTAAGTACGATTAACATGTGAGAAGCTGGCTGAGCACTCTACTGTATATCATTAGTTCAAACATTTCTGACTTGATTTAACTTCAATGGTGACTTTTAAAGTTGCATTTCTGTGTTTTGTGGAGAAAGGCTCAAGTAGTAAGGGCAGTAAAAGTTCTTGTTAGAAGATCTTGTTTCTATAAATCTTGATCTTGAAATTCTGTTAGATTACATTTGGATTGTTTCTAAGAACTTACTCCACCTCCCAAAAAGTTGTCATGAGTTCTTTTATTAAAGCTCAGAAAATTATTCTTAGGCTAACAGAGGTGGGGAGTAAAGCAGGAGTGTTTACAGAGTTCACTTCTAAATTGACTGTGATAAGTGGCAATGCAATGTATTATGATTAGAGGTTTCTGGGAGACTCTTTAAGAAGGTTAACTGCAAGGCAGCTCTCAAAAGAAAGCATTTATCTTAGTGGTCATCCTTCAGTGTTTTATACTACTGAGATCTTTTTGTGGGTGGTTTGAACCATTTTTTGTGTTTTATTAGCTGTATCTTGAATACCTCCTACAAGCTGAATGACAGTTTAGGGTTATTAAATCTGTTCTTAGTACATTTTTTTATCGATAGTTAATCTTGGCTAAATATATGCTAGTGAGCAACCCTTTTTTCTCAGTTGTTGCCCATATTTGTTAAAGAAATTATTCCATTTGACATTTGTTTAGGCTGCACTTTGATAAAATACTGTATACAATATACTTTTTCAGTTTGGCATTCAACAGAGTCTTTCATGGATTTATTTCTTGTTGCATTATCTTATCTTGCCTTCTAGTATGCTAAGGCTTCCTTTTCATATTAAGTAATTTTTTTTCAGTCCAAGACAGACACTTTCACAAATGCATACTCTATGTCTGTATTGCTAAAGATAGATAAGGTTGCATTTTTCAGGTGCTAGGTTACTTTTATAATTGAGTTGCTTTGGTATCATCTTCTTTCTTTAATCTTATTTATGGCATTTTTCTTTAATTCAGTTTTTTCTTTAACACTACCTTCATTGACTTTGTGAAAATATTTATATTATTTTAAACATTTTGTTTGTCTAAAAGCTGTGTTTGTTATCAGATTAATAGTTGACAGATGCTCCAAGGAAAGACATTTGAATATTTCCCTGAGGAATGGCCTAAGCAGTATGAAGTTATTCTTATCTGTAATTACTGCCATGGAAATTTTCACAGCAACTTGACCACTCAAAAGTTTTGTATTGTTTTTTTCTTACTGTGGAAGTAGAAATTGAAAAGAACTTTTCTTCCAGTCATAGTAAGGCTTGCAAGCATTTGATGGAAGCAGATAAAGCATGACATGAACTCCAAGGTCTACGATCTTAAATGAGACACAGACTAGATCAGCTTTAATACACTGGATCACTGAATGATTGGGTTGCTGGTAAAGTCATGGGGTCCTGGGACATGTCATTTGTAACAGATGTTTGCCTCAGTTATTCAAAAGGCTCCATGTATTTCCCCAGCAATTTCTTCTAGTATGCACTTGCTGTTCATAGTTATCTGCCACTATCATTAGACCGTGGATAGATATTAGGAGGAAAAAAACACAACTTTTTTTTCCTGCAGTTAATGGACATTACTTCTTGTTCTGTGTGCCATAGATATAGGAAAAAAAATGTTCTATATCAGTTTGATATTGCATATTATATTATCATTGTAGTATGAGGAATTTCTCTGACTGCTTTTTTTACTCTCTCCTTAACAGTCTCCACATTTTTGATAGAGAATCATATCCAAATTGGATTCAATATTCCAGCTAAGATCTTACTGAAGTAATCACTTCTGTCTTGCATTTCTGTTGATATTTCATAGTATGATGTTTGTCTTTTTTGCAACAGATCATTAATATGAAGTTCTTAGTTATCCAGAAGTCATCTTTGCTTTGTCAAGACATTTTTGTTCCCATCGTTATAGTACTTTAATATCCTCACAGTCTCAAGTCTAATTGATATATAATAAGTAGATTTTCTAGCCCATCATCCAAGTAGTTAGTGAAAATGTTAAACTGAGTTGAATCCTGAATAGCTTTGGGTGGAATATGACTTAGGTAAATAAATTAATTCGTGGCCACTGGGAAGGGACTGTTCCTTTCATTGTTTCTTTTGTATTTTAGTATGAAGTGACATTAAGTGTACTAAGCTATTTGTACAAGCTTTTTTGGAACTTCTCCCTGGAATCATTAGTACCTCAAGTCCTGATCTTGCAGCTTCAAGTGTGCTCATCAAGAGACTGTTATGTTCACTGTTTCTGTATTAAGGAAACTAGCTTGAGGTAGTATGTTGTGGTATAGTAGAATGCAGCCAGGCTTTGCCAGGGGTGGAATTTCATTTAATGAGTTTTGCTTTTCTAGGGAATACTCTCCCTCTCCTCCTTGTAACGAGCAACCATATTACACTGGAAGAGTTATAGACTGGGAATCCTATGAATTACTCTATGTATGTCAAAGGAAAATCTACAGAATAGTTACCAATGTGGAGCAAATGCTGTTAAGTTTAACATGTATTTTAGTAATCTGAGTGTTTACTTAGTTTTACAGTATACACTTAGAGTGATTTTTCTTGGTGTTAAAAGTACTCCCTGTTATTTGGATAAAAGATTAGTTTGCCAAAAAAGAGAGGAAAAACTACTAATAGCAAAAGGGATTACTCTTTATAAATATTACTGTTAAAGAATGTCATTTAATTCAGTGCTCTAATAAATTATTTAAAAATGTATTCTATTACCATCATTTATTAAACAATAAGGAGACATTTTGGCTGCAAATAGTGATAACATCTCTATAGAACTGTATTTGGATAGCCTTTTTTTTTTCCTGACACAGTAGATAGTTAGGAATTATAAATTACGCTTACACTCTTAAGTATGTTAGCTGGAGAATATATCAGATTGTATGTTATTCTTGGTGCAAGTTCAGGGTCTTGTTTTTCAAAAATTCTGGCACAGAAATGCATGAGTTTGTTTCTAGCAGCAAAGTGGAAGTGAGTTACTCACCGAAGAGATTTAGACGAAGACCTTCCCACCTGTTTACATTTTTAAATGAAGTTTACCTCATGTTTGCAAGTGAGAAAGTCAGTATTTCCAGCTGTTTTGCTGGCACGTTAGGCTTTTCCCCACTGGTCAGATAATCTAATTTCAAATATTTCATGCAAAAAAAGTGATACTAGTTTTTTAGCAGGGTCACTAGGTAGCTAAAATAAATTGCTTCTGTTTGTCAGATTTGGTTCTTCCACAGATAACCTGAAGTATATTGGCAGGGTAGCACAGCAACTTCCACACACGTGGGTAAACCTGTGTGTGACATGCAACACATGAGATATCATCATGTAGATCTTCAGCTCTGTCCCCACAGGCTCCTTCATAAGAACTTGCATCTCTTCACTTACGATGCCTCAGCAGCATGAGCAAAGAATTTTTTCACCTCTGTCTCCCAGGGCTTTAGTGGAGGATTGTCACTCTGGTATTCGAGGCCATGCAGAAATAAAGGAGGTCGCTTTGGTTTCTTTAGATGCCCTCTCTCAATCTGTATCTTTATTTTTTTTACTTTGTAAAATAATACTAAAAATCGTTGAGTCTCTCTGTACTCCCTATGTATTGGGAGTAGTTAATTACCAGGAATGTAAGCAACCAAAATGTATCACTTGGTAGAAAATATAGTCCTGCTCTGCTGAACTCCTGGTAACCCGGATGCCTGGTTAAATACATTTGAGGTTATTACTGTTCAGATTATCCATGAGAATAGACATAGATAATATGCTGACATACTGCAGGGGTGCGTCTGTGCAGACAGGTGCAGACAGAGGCAAGCTTGCTCTGCCCACATTCTGGGTAGGCTGTATGTGAGCCAGTCCCAATCTGGAAGCCATCAGCATGTTGTGTGGCACTATGCCCAGGCCAAAACACCTTGTCTCTTAGATAAATGAGGCTTTACAGCTTCCGACCTGAAGCTGACTCACACGCAGGTGGCTTCAAGAGTTCTCGCAGTGTCAGTTTGCATTCAGCTGCCCATCTGGGTAGCTGTGTTCATCATTCCACGTTGCTGTGGAAGGACTTCAATAGAAATCCCCTTATATTCTTGTGCAGTTGTCTCTCAACATTCATAGGTTTAATGCCTCCCAACTTCACTTACATTTACAATAAAGGATAAAAAATATATTGACAGTAATTCTGGAAGGCCAATTCAAACTAGTCTATGTGCTGTGGGTTAGATTCAAATCTTAGAGCATCTCAGTGGAGCACTTACGGAGTCATATGACAGCAGCTATTTCACATGACTATGAACCATTTTTTCCTGGAAGTGTTTGGCATGAATCATTGTTTCCTGAATTAAGTGTTTGGTTATGTGTTTTCTCAAGTATTTTCCCAAGATAGAAGTGATGTACTGAATGGAATTATCCTGTGAGCCACAAGACAACAGAGAAAAAAAGATTTTGTTAGCTTTCCTGTGCGAAAACTTTCTTATAACTTCTGGTTGGCTTTCATAATCCCTCAACACCATCAGCTGAGAAAAAGCATGCTGGGGCCACAAAATCTTGTTTGGGCTGCAGAATCCAGAGTCCAAATTTTCAAAACATATTGACTGTTTCTTCTCTCCTGTAGAAGGTGTTGCCTCATCTGCTACTTTAAAGTAAGACTAGAGAATGTTGCACAGTTGAACAGTTATGACCACAGGAATGTGTGATCATTTTAGCTGGCAATAGTGAATGTTAGATGTGAGTGAATCAGATATTGAAACAATACCAAATCATTCAGTAGTGCTCTGACGTTTCTTCCTCACTAATCAGTTTTGTGTTTTCACTGCCAATTTTGAGGCAGGGAAATAATCTAAACTTTGAAGGAGGGGTAAAATTTCAGTATGGCTTCATGTAGTTTTCAAGTCAGTTTAAAACTTTTATTCTGGTTGTGGCTTTTTACAGCTGTAGTATGTGTTAGATATAATTAAATGACATTATATATCCTTATGAACCTTGTAGATGTTAAGCATTTACCATGAAATTTGCTATTAGATGAGCAGTCATATTGGGTTAGGCTGGGATGGAGTAGTTAACCTATAAACTTAAAAAATATACTTAAATGTATTTAAAAACCTTGACATTTATGAGATGTAGAATTCTTAACCTATTTTTATTCTGAGTGTTTTATATTTGTGATGGTTATGTGTCCTGGTTTGTTGATCCTGAGCCAAACCATGAGATTATGTCAATGTTTATCTTCAAATATTAAATAAGTATGTCTTTAGCCTGATAATTATGATATAAATAGATTAATATTTTGCTGTTTACCAGAGGTACCTACTTTACAGCAATGATTACTATGAATTAACCATTAGGATTTAATCCCACTGGTGTTAATTGTCAACAGGGCAAATCTTTGTCTTGCCTATCCTAAAAACAAGAGAAGCATTGTGAAATCTTTTTTTCATTATATTAAAAAAAGACACAAAATTGTTGCTTGATGCAAGCCAAGATTGGAAAATGTTCCTTGATGCTAAAACTCTGACTAACCTTTCATTGTAATTTTAATAGTCTGCTATCAAATAACTGTAGAGGAACTAATCTTATCTTATTTGATTTGGAAAAAAAGTATTTTACCTGGTAATGCAATATACTGTTTCTTAGGCTTTAAAGTCACAGAATGCCAGTTGCTAACACTTTTAGTCAGAAAGCTTATCACCCCTGAAAAACCCCGTGTTCTAGGGTTTGGACACATTTCTAAAACAGAAAAGTGCAGTCTTGCATGTCAAAGGTGCTGTGGAGTAAAATCAGAAGTTGTTTTCCCTTCTGTTTGAGCCAGATCCTCAAAAGAGGCATATTTAGATTTTATGGCGCATAAATTCTTTGCTTTCTGCAAAGAGAAAGGAATTGTTGAATACAGTAGCAAATCTGCTTTCTTCTATCTCAGTGCAATAAAAGTTAAGATTTTAATCAAAATATTAAGGAATTGGTATTGTATTTGAGCACAACACATGAAAACACCAACAATCTTTTACAAATTACCATGCAGGAAGCTCTATTATGTTTATAGAAAACAATATACCTATATCTCATTTCAGATTAGCATGATGGATATATGACCTTTTGATAGATATTTTTTTCTTTAATACTTGTTATTTAAACTAATTAATAGTCTTCATTTAAATTAAGACTGTTAGAGACTTGTGGCATCCTCTTTTAAACATCATTTAACGGTGATTAGAATGAAGACAGAATAATAAATGAGACTACTTAAGTGTATGAATAAAATGCAACTGTTTATCTAAAACTGATCCATGTCTCATAACTTTGAGAGTAAAATAAATGAGTTGTTTCTCTTTGACTCCATCAGAAATATTGTCCTTTAAATATTTACATTAATACATTAAGAACTTTGAAATAAAAATGAAATAGATTTCCTGACATATTTGCTGGCAAGGCAAAGGGCTATGAGCATTCCAAACTTAGCTCACCTTGACTGTATGAGGTTCATGAGCCATATTCTTACATTTATTAGCAGTTGGAGCCTGAGGTTAATTTATGGCTCATTTATCCATGTTTATTTTTTAATGATTGATCTTATATAGGTCTGGAAAAAGCATAGGCCATAACGTATTCTGCTCTGCTAATAAGTATTAATATTTAATAGTTAGTATTTTTCTTGGCTGATAAGTCATAGTCTTTCATCGAATGTGTTACAGAAGTTGAATATATATATATTTTTATATATATTTTTTTTTTTTAGGAAAATAAGAGACAAATTATTGCCTTGCCAACACAGGCATTTTAGACCATAAGAAATAAGATACTGCAAGATCTGTGTTTTCAACTGCATGCTGTAAAAATCACCTTTGTCATATGTTCTCACAAACTATTTACAGCGTGACCCTTCTAGCTTTCATGTAATTCTATATGCTTCTGAGTGCTGTAAATTTCTGTTTGCTTTGTGGAGATTTAGCAATCAAATGCCAAAGGAAAAGACCCCTCATGAACACTTAGATAAAGGAACTTCGTTTCTAGTTGATGTATTTTATTTCTAGATTTATAGTATTGTGGTGACACAATGAATAATAATAATGAATCCATAGGAAAATATTTAAGTAAATGGGAGGACAATGTCCAGCAGTTTCTGAACTGGGGTTTTTGGGATACCAAATTAACAGAATAATAAAAAAAATATGCTTTATCACTTTGTTTTTTATTATTTGATCTGTATGATTTTAATAATTCAAAACGGTTTGATGTAACATATTCTAGATATTTGGGAAAGTGAATAAAAACCCCCCACCAACTATTTTTAAAAACAAAACATTTCACAGAAATATTTTTATATATTATATTGTAGTACTGAGGTAAATGCTTTAGGAAATAGTTAAATAATGAAATGTCTTTAAAGAGGACTTCTTTGGCCTACTCATTTTGTAATTTGATTAGACTTGACAGTGTTTGCTGTTTAAAGAATGTTCAGAAGGTAAGTGACTTTTCTCCCAGTGGTTAAAGGAAACATCTAATGTAGTATGATCTAGTAGCATGTGTTCTGTTGCAATGAGAATATAACAATTCTTATTTTATTTTATCAGACAGGAAGCTTTGCTTGCTGCAATTAGTGAAAAAGATGCAAACATTGCCTTGCTTGAACTGTCTGCTTCAAAGAAAAAGAAGACTCAAGATGAAGTAATGGCTCTGAAAAGAGAGAAGGACAGATTAGTACATCAGTTAAAACAGCAGGTGGGGAAACATTCGTTTTCATGCTTTCATGGCAACAGGAAATTGACATTATTGTCATTTGTACTGTTTTATTCTAACCTTGTATCTAAAGTCTTCAAGCCAGGTCTGACGTGATATTAGGTACAAAAGGTAGGAGATGTTCAGTGTAAGTGTTTCTGTATTGCTTATCTATGGTTGTTAAGCATTTAGCTGCATGTTTCCTTAGCTCATATTATATGCAGCCAATATAATTTCTGTTTTCCCACCTGCCAACCTTCTTTATCGTGTGAGACAGAGGAGAGTCGATGCTCCTTGCCAGTAAGGAGGATCTATCAATTCTGTTGATTCTTTCTAACCTTCTTCTGTAGTTACTTGCTTATCTGTTGTAAAATAATTGTTTTCAGAAGGTTTTGGGCTTTCTGAGTGGTTATCTGGAAATCATGATGATCCTCAAGATATATTCTCAAATAGGTAAAAATCCCCCTGACTTCAACACTGTAAGTCCTTTGAGGTTTTAATAAAAAATCATGTAGTTACAAGCTAGAAATAGATTACTTATTACAAGCAAATTTAATTTATGTTCTGCTTTATTAATGAGGAAAATAACCATACTAGACACAGTACACACATCCAGACACAGTATATAGGTCTCTTCTCTCTCATTAAAATGTTTAAAACTCTGCATACAGTGCCATGGCTACCTGCCCTCATTTTTAAAATGTAGTAATAGTCATAACTGGAAGAGGTACGGAGCGAAGAGGGCAAAGGATGTTCGGATAACCAAGGACTAAAGGTCTGTGGTGTATGTCATGTATGTTGTTAAACACCTTCTCTTTTTCAGAATAGGTGAAAAAGATGAGAAAGATGGTTTTAGACCATGTCTGGAGGTGGTGTATCTGATGTTTCCTTTGTGTGACCTTACTGAACACTGCGATTGTTGCTTGAGGAGAATAACATCAGCGAAATCCTTCTGCTCTTAGCCTGTCAAAGTAACCACTCTGCTCTTAGTCTGCCACTTCACAAATGAGCATGCCATATCAATAATATTTAGAACATCCTGCATAGCCAGTGTTGTGATTCTTTATTCTGAATCATACTTTATATACTGTAGAACTCCATGCACTCAAGAAGAGACAGTTAAGGAAAACCCTTGCTGCTGTGCTGAGTTCCTAATAGCTCTGAGCTCATGCATCTAATCATTATAGCTTTTCCCCACAGGTCTATAAAAATAGGAAACAACCCCTGAGCATGAGCTTATCATCCACTTGTGGTGCTAACTTCATTACAGACATTCCAGCCAAGTACCTGTGTTCCAGCCATGATGCATTCATGTCTCAGGTCAGTCAGCTGGCCAGGAGACATTTCACCCAAACTTTATATGCTAAATAGGCAGATGTGCTTTATGCTTTTTAGTAGTTCATTCCACTGTGTTGGCATAGGAGCAGGTCATGTTACATTCAAAATAATTTTAGGGAATTTTATTATTTGTTTCGGAAGATATAAGGCAGTTATTTTCTCTTTCGGTCTTCTTTCACCTTTATCTTTCATTACTGAAGAGAAAATGAGTATACAGCTTTGCCATATTCCATGATACCTGCCACAGATATTTTAAAAATGTTCATCAGAGACTTGGGCAAACTGTTTTGTTTGGTTTTTTTTTAATTGTTGGTTTGTGGTTTTTTTTTATTTGGATCAGTTTTTGGTACCTTTAAGCAATTGCTGAAAAAGTGTTCAAAAGATTCATAACTCTTCAGACAGTAAAGGATTGCTACAGAGGCATTGTTTTGGATTACTTCAGTTAAAATTGTAACCAAATACTTCAAATACCTCCATTATTTATAGTGATAAAGATCTTCAGTAAAGCTATTTAACTAGATTAAATTGATGCCAAAATAATCTCCCTGTTATCTCAGACACCACAAAAAAAAGAGACACCAGGAACAGGAATGTGGTTTAACTAGGTCACCACTTTATTACACTTAAGAATTATCTGATAATAGAGGTCGTAGAGATCATTCATACTTCTTTAATCCCTTTGGGGAGAACCACTATCACCCCCAAAGCTTCACATGTTCATCCAAAAAAAGGATTGTTAGTGCTGCTCTCCCCTGTTACGCCTGTGCTGGGTAGCAGGGGGGAAGCGACAGATTCCACACTGTGATATAACCACCCTGTTCCTTAGCTTCTTTGATAGATGCTGTCTTCCAGTCTATATTTGCTTCACTAGAACTTTAGTGAAAGATCAGCTGCAGCATCAATTTTTTTCTTATGGCCTTATTTATCCCATAGCCCATTTCCACAGCTATTACACTGCCAACAAAAATAAAGAAAAAAAAAAAAGCCTAACGTCTCCAACCTATGTGATTGTGAAAGAAGAGATATTGATAAATATGAGAATATGACTCACTTGATAATGCTAAACATTAACCCCCCAAATTCACTCCTGTTCTATACTGTAAGAGCAATTTTTGCTTTGACAGGCAAAGTAACATAGTGGTCAATGATAAAAACCCACATTCCCTTCATGTCCACAATAGCAAATGGATTTTTGATGCATCTACCTATCCAAATAGGCAAAGTCTTCTGTTCATGGCTACAGAGGCTGAGAACTCATCAGGGCAGCAGGGCAAAGGATGGGAATTGCAGAATTTAAATAATCCCAGGAGTTTATTTTATGTTGCTTCTAACAAAGGTTCTCTCTTTCAGTTAGTAACGGGAGAGCTAAGTTGCATGTGAAGCACCGTGGCTGAAAATCTTAGCAGAGCATCACTAACAGTAGGGCTTTCCCTGTTCCCTAAAGAGGCCTCAGCTGATAAACGTGTTGCAGACAAACTCCTCCTTTCTCCTTCAGCATCTGCAATTCATTTATTCTGACATATTTGCATCCTAGAGGAAGTCCCATTCTTAATTTGCACATCAAATAATGCATCTCCTGACCTTGAAAAATGCTGCTATATCTGTTCTGTGTTGCTACAAAATCACTACCATTACAGGTGCCTCCATTTTAGATTTCTTCATTAAATGTTGTTGTGGTTTGGGCCTAACACAACAACGAACCAGCCCTATAGCTGCTCACTCAATTCTGCACCTCCCCTCCCCGCCCCCCCCATACACACCCTGGGATGGGGAGGACAAAGGCCAAATGGAAGCTCATGGATCCAGTCAAAGGGCAAGGACCAATTAAGGTCATGGGCAAAAAAGACTCAACTTGGGGAAAAATAATAATTTTACACTAATCCAGTGCACACAGGACACAACAACACACAGAGCAGAGCTTACATATGTTAATCCCACTCCTCCCTTCTTCCCGCCCAAATCACTTTGTTCCAGGTTTCTCTCCCTCCTTCCCCCCAGCGGCACAGGGAGGGGCTTTAGAGTCAGTTCACAGGCTGGTGGTTGCTGCTGCTCCTTCCTTCTCAGGAAGGATTCTTTACATCCTCTCCTGCTTACCCATGGGGTCCCTCCCGTGGGAGAGAGTCCTCCATGAACCTCTCCTTCATGAGTCCTTCCCACGAGGTCAGGAGCTGCTCCAGCACGGACTGCCTACAGAACCAAGGGTGCTTTGGGAACATTCACCTCCCCTGCTTTGGGGTCTTCCACGGCTGTGTAATCCAAGTCCACTGGCAGCAAATCAACATTCAACCCACCTGGTGCTTCAGGGAATGTTCTACCACGTTCCTCCATGAGTGCAGGGGCACAGCCTGCCCTCTCACTATGGGTTGCAGGGAAACTTCTGCTTGGGCACATTCTTCCCCTTCTTCCTCACCAACCACAGTCACCCTCTGCCTCTCCAGCTCTTCCTAACTGTTTGCCCTGGTCAGCTCTTAGGTCAGTTCTTTTGCATGTTAATCACAGGGGCACATTTATTGTCTCTCTAGTGGTTCCTTGGATGGTGTTTTGGTGTTAAGAGACCTTTTCAGCTTCTTACAGGAGCCACACGAGGGGCCTCTCTGCTACCAAACCAGCACAAATGTAAAAAAAAATTCTACTGTATTTCAGAAGAATTTGTTGTACTCCACTTATTTTTCTGTCTTTTACAATTCCTGTGCTACTTCTAATATTCTCCAAATTTTGCTTAGAAGTGTTCTCTTCAGGACCAGACTTTCATTTCACTGTTGTGATAGACCTGCAAAACAGATGGAGAGTTGTTGCAGTGTAAAGCAGAAGTTAATACAGATGGTATCTTAAATTATGTACACAAGCTATTGGGCAATAATTTATAATAGAGTGCTAAGTGTAGTTAGAAATTTGCTTGAGCATAATTTCACCTACCTGCGTTGTTGTAGATGTCAGCAAAGCACATAGAGAAGCAGCATCCTAGAGTTTCTTTAGATAATCTTCCTATATTTTCCTCATTGTACTGCAGGGTTCATGTGGAGATGCTACAATTGAGCTTATTGCATCTGCTCTTCTTATGTCCTGCATGTCTCCCAAGAACATCTTGTTTTTCAAAGACTTGTCATTTTAGTAAAGAAGCACTAATTTGAAATTGACCTTGAGTGAGGATGAGCTTTACCATCTGAAGTAGAAAATATTTTTTTCAATCAAGTTTTATCTTCTGATTTTTATAGACAGGTGAATCACTTTGGCCTAAATAGCCTGTTGGAAAACTTCAGCCCTTTCACTACACCATCATATATCTGACAGTCTGATTTTATTTTTGCTTTTGTTTGCAGTTTGGGGAGTTTCTTTCTATCTCAGGAACTTTCCAAGCCTCTGTTTTTGCTACTGTCTCTTTCAGTGTTATCCTAGACTTCGTCATGTAATTGATAAACTCCAACTCCATATTTCTAGCAATTTCAAATCATGCTGTACTGTGGATCCTTCCAATGGATAATACCTAAAAAAGCACACTATATTCCAAGACTAGGACGCTAGTTTGCTGTTGCTATTCAGGTAGTGGCTTCAGTGTCCTAGGTAGGATTGCTGTAACTTGGAAAGTCTTCTGCTGATATGAAAGAGTAAATAGAAAGGGCTTTTTTTTTTGAGTTACAAAGGCTTCTTTCTTGAAAGAAGGAGAGGTGTGTGTGTGCATTCATCAGCATCAAGGATTTCTGACTGTATACATGAAATGCCCAGGAATATCCTCTTTGAGGCATAAGAAAGGAACTCGCTGTCTTCCTCTGGAAAATTCTGTTGATGAAAGTAAATTTCTTAGAGTCAGACAATTTTTTTTCATACCAAAAATGTGAATACTACTTAATATTTCCTATGCAGGATAGAGACGACTGCTGCTTTTTCACCTAACTGATGAGGTCAGTGAGGGTTGCAATGTAAAGGAAGGGGTTGTGAAGCTTCAATGGATAACATTTATAGGTGCTTACCTAGTTGGAACATCAAGATTTTTGCAAATTCACCTACTGCTACTCAGAATGCTATGCAAGAGCTGTGCTGGCTCCCATCATGTTAGGACATTATAGGCCTCAAAAGCCTGCTTCACATTGAAAGAGATATGGTACAGTGTGTATGCGATGTCTTAAAGGTCCAGGAGGTCAATTCTGTTAAACTCAGTGGACTAACTCAGTGAAGTATTGAGTTTACTCATAGAATTTTATTGTTATTGGAGTAAGGCCAGAAAAACAGTCTATGTGTTACAGACTTGCACTGGGATTGAATTGCCTAAATGTAAATGTAGCTGCTTTCACCACAGATTTACACTATGAAAAATCTAGTCATTCTGGTAGCCTCCTGAAACATCCTGGTGTATTTTATATTTCAACTGGAAGCTTCTTGGCACTCCATAAGCTTCCTTAGGGTTGCTTCAGAAGAATATTGTTATGCCACAGGCAATGAGCATTCAATTTCCATGAGAAGAAAACTAAGAGCTTTTCAATATCTATGAGTAACAGGCTATCATCTAAACAGGTACCATTCTGGCAAAGATAAAACATATACAGTGTACTGTCTCCTTAAGTGTGAATATTAATCCTTGTGTATCTATGTCATAAACATTCTGTTATTTTGTGTCTTGTATTTCTAATGTGGTTTATCTTATAACAGTCTTGTCAGCCTTTACTGAGTTTCAAGGCAAAGTGTTTACTTCCCAAATGCACCTCACCCCAGCATCAAAAGGATACCTACATGCTTTTCTTTTTAATTTTTCAATTACTTTTTTAGTAAGGACTAAATATTTTCCACATTGCCAAATGTACTAATTTCCATTTCTTGACAGTGTCTGCAGCGTGACAAAGTACATCACAATAGTAATCTAGAAATAAAATAGAAAATAGAAAATAGAATTAAGCCAGAAAACTTAAAAAAAAAAAATCTATTGCAAATTTCAAGGTTTTTTCTCTTTCAAAATAGTTCATGAATTAAACAATGCTCCTAGCACCAAATATGCATGTGAATGCCTTTCTCCTTTTCTTCTATTCTATTTTTTTTTTTTTGTGAAAGTCAAAAACATTGTAAACTACCAGGACATTGATTTTTTTTATTCATCACTATTTTTTACACTGAAAAAGAAGCATCTTAAAGAAATGAAATATGCTGCCTTTCTAAGGGAATGAGAACATATGTGATTTATTTAAAATATGAAGCCACAACTGTACATTTATTAAAGACCAAAATTATTTATGTGAATGAGATGAGCAGTCTTTTTATGGATTCTTACTCTGTTAGTTATTTTGGAGCTAGGTTAAAAAGATTGGTTTTATCTCAAGTACTAGCTTACTGTTAAAAGTTTTTTTCAAATTACGTTTTTGTAACCTAGGAAAATTATTTGTATCACAGTGTGCCCACCTGTAAAATTAGTAGTAATAATACTGATCTCAGTCTTGCAAACAGCTTCCCAAAAGGAATGAACATATTTAATTGTAATGATTTAAATGCAATTTACCAGCTGCAATCTGTCAGTTAAGTATTTGTTTAGTGGTTTAAGTAAATGGGAAACATAGTAATGCACTCCCAGCAAAACAGAACCACTGGAGTAGTTCTGATTCATATGCCAAATACTGCATTTTGAAAGCCATAGAATTTTGTAGTAGGCTTAAAAAATCTTTCAAAAATAGAGTATTAACCTAGATCACCACGAGGGCTTGGCTGAGTGATTGCATAATATTTATAATCACCCTGGCCAAAAATTCATTTGAGAATTCTGAGGCAGCTATTTTTAGAGAAATTTTTATAGTGATGCAATCCTTCATTAAATAATTAGCTTAAAGACCGTTTTTAGAACATCTCAAGAGATTTTGGTAAGAGCCGAAGACACTGCGATGTTACTGATTCATTCTGAACTTGGATACTGTGAGAAAATTTCCCAGTTACCTCTTTTCATGCTTGGGACATAGAGCCAAAAATGTCAGTGGAATTGGCCTAAATGCAAGGACTCCTAACTGCTTGAGAGCATTTTATTTTTCTTCTCAAAACATGAAATTAGAAACCTTCCCAGTGTTTTCAAGACTGCAGGTGTACAGAACACTCTGGCCAGAGGCAAAGCTGGTGTTTGGCAGTCTTCTCTGGTCTATTAGTTCACTACTCTATATTTCATCACATGAGCATACTGCTAATGAAAAAAAAAAAGAGTGAGAAACAATCAAGGAATTTTAAAAATCTATGTAACCACAGTTTCTCAGCAAAGTAACCACTAACAATATTTTCTCCTGCATACAATACATAGTAGTGCTCTTACTAATTAGCATCGAAATATTTCAGATAACTCTTTCAGCAGCAAAGGAATAAAATGGAATTGAAGGTAATGTGTTACATTACAAATACTGTTCTAGTTAAGTGCATCAGAAACAGTGCTAATGTGATATTAACGTGGTGACATCAAGCACTAAGAAATAACAAAATACCCCAAGTTGTATTTTTCCCTGCTAGATTAATTAATCTGTATTGCATTGTGGTTTTGATGATATTTAACACATTTATATTACTGTATAAGAAAAAGAATAGGATTAGTTTTGATTGTGATTGTGATTATTCTGGCAGCCCAAAACTTTCTTCTGTGACACTATGTGTTAATTAACTGCTTTTAAGCCCTCTAATGTTTAATGAGTGGGGAAACAAAAAAGTCTTGCAATGCTTTCTTACAGTGTCTGTAAACGTTATCATCAATAGAACTTGGAATCAGTTGCACTGTCCAAGGGTTGTGCAGGTTCATAATCACTATTGCTTCTGTTTCTAGCATTGTCAGACTTAAGCTAATGTTTCTGATTTCCTTGAAGGTAGCAATATTATAGGAGCATAGAATACATTATAATTGTAATTATAATAATTATTACTGTTATTTACACAGATCTGTTTCAGGAGTCATCTGAGACCCTTTTTTTTAAAACACAAATGCTACAAAAGCTCTTTGCTTTATTTTCAGTTGGTAAGAATAAATAATAACTTCATATAGTGAACTCTCATATGAAGAAAATCAGTCCAGGTATTTTTTCCTTAAAAATACTCAGGAGATGTAGCAAAAGGACTGTTAATCTCTGATTTTAAATGTATCTGTGCAGATCCATTGACTTTAATTCAAGTAGCCCGTGCATTTAGTGGCCTTAAATTTATTTACTATCTTAAAAAAAACCCTTGTAATTTATACTTTTCATAATAATGAGAAATATCCTAAGGCAATATTTCTACATGTCTTAACCCTGAGTTTTATTCTCTTAATTTGTAATCTGAATTTTGAATCTGTATTTTTTGAATCTTAATCTGTGACTCCTAATTTTGCCAAGTATAAGCAGTTTAATTATAAATGCAATGCGGACAGATGAATGTAAGGGTGAAACAATGGAAACAACTTCTCCCTATAGCTTAATGCAGCAGACTCCATATGGCACAAGGAAGAAAAAGAGTATGTGAGCGTAGCTGCTGGTCTTTGCCTGATCAAAGTAGTTAAATTCAGAAGAAATGTTCTGTGTTGGAAGTGTACTAAAGATGTTGGCAGTGGTCACACAACACTTTTCACATATTCCTAGTAAGGTTTATATTATAGAAGTTGAAGGACTCAAGTAATATCTGGCTATGACATCAGTTTTTCACCCTTATGCTCTCAGGAATCCAAATTCTATTGGATGATGTTTTTACACAAGCATTTTCCAGTGAAGGGGACTTTTTTTTGCCTTGTAGCCTATAGCAGTCAGGCATCACACACCTGGTACACAAGTCCTTTCCTGCTGCATGGTTGGTGATCTGCTTTAAAATCAGTTTCTGTTTGTTCTCTGTTCAGAGTTTTCTCATTCTTGAAGAATTTGTATCATATCTTAAGCATGGCCATGTCTAATGGCACCCTTTTTCACTGGTGATAATTTCATTGGGAACTTATATTAGAACCTCCCCATAGCAATAGCTGCCATAATGCACTTTGTTCAGAATGACTGTTTAACTCCACTGAGACTAAAAGTCTTACATGGAATAAATAGGTAATACAGATATAAAGGAATGTGTATATTAACACTGAACTTCTGTAATTTTTTATCTGGCTGGCTTGATAGGTGAAAATGGGTATTAAGTATTTCAGATAAGAATAATGAATGTCTCCATTATAAATGAGTGAACTCTGAGCCAAAAATGTTTTATTTCTCCGTGAGGCGTTTTTGAAACAAGTCCTTAAGTTCCACTAAAAAACACCCCATGATGATTAAGCTAAATATAGTTTAGCACCTGATCTCACAGTGCAGGGCTAAGTAGATGGTGATTTTAAAAAATTGCAATAATTTGGTGTGAAATTTTTCAGCTCCTGTGGTGGTAGATATAGCTTCTAATTTTTACAATCCAGCATCAAACAAAAATATTTTATAGGTAATATCAAGACAGTCTTGTGATGTTATCTCCCTTTTGGTTCATACTCCAATATACCATCCATGTGGTGATTTTTTTGTTTTTATTTTTGTTTTTTTTTATTGCATATTGTAGTCATTTCAACTTGGGCTAAACTTTGTATATGATAAAATTGACAGAGCTGGGCTTGGAAATGAAATTGCAAAAGTGACAGCTAAATTGGACTATTCAAACATTAAAGATGCTGACAGTCAATGTTACTAACCAAAGATTTGCAGTTTCAAATATCTTGTTTATCAGCATGAAGTATCTGATTATTGTCTGGTTTTAAATAATTATTATGGAGAAGTATCTTTTTTTAATGACATGTTTCCTTTTGTAAAAAACAAACAAACAAACAAAACAAACAAAAAAACAGAAAAAAAAAAAAGAAAAAAAAAAAAACCCTGAAAAACTTACCTTCTTACATTGCTTGTCTGCATTTACTAGGACCTGGCCTGAGATGTCCTCAGGCAGCTACTGTTTCAGAGTTTCAGTTGTGTTTTTTTAACCCACTTCTTTGTGTCTGTGTTCGTACATTCTTCTGTGTAATTAACAAGTTTAGTAGTTGGACTCAGATGAATACTTGTAGCATGACTTTAGCCTGTACATTACTGAGGATGCTGTATTATTACAAGATATTTCCTGTGCTTCAAGCCATACTTCTAATTCATAGAACTTAAAAAGACTTCAAAACCACAAGCTTTAAATGCTTTAAAAAAACACAGCCAAAAAATCAGATGACCGTGTTCAAATCAACATAACTTTGTTCAGTCACAAGTGTCAGGAAAGTTGAAATTTGGCCTTAGTACTTTAGACAAGTGTCTGTTTGGCAGTTGGAACTGCTGCCTGTCTCAGTCTGCCAAGTGTTGAATATCCCAGCTAGTGTTTGTAAGACTACTATCCTTCTGCTTATGAAGAGCAAGACTTACTGTGAGCTCTAACTTCTTTCAAGGTAACCCAGTCACATTTTGTCAACTTGTAAAGCAGCAGGTGGAGTGGTTGTGAATATCAATTAACTAGTGCTCTAATTAAAAAAGCTGAAATGTATGAAAAACTTTTATGTTCATGTTCAACACTTACATTATCAGGTTGAAGTATCTGAAAAAATCTACATTGGATGCTGCTTTCCATTGCTGCACAGGAGTCAAGAGTATCTAACTTGACCAGCACCTCCTTTTGTATTTCACCTGGGAGGAAGGTTGAATTTAATGAAAACTTGAAAAATACTCAGTATTGTGTCTTAGTCCCTGCTTTTTGTCCTGCAAATCTGCGGAGGGCAGACAGGGCTCAAAGAACAGGTGTTCTGGTTACATGTTTGGAGAAAAGGAGACTGAGGGGTGACCTCATTAATGTTTACAAATATGTAAGGGGTGAGTGTCAGGGGGACGGAGTTAGGCTTTTCTCAGTGATGACCAGTGATAGGACAAGGGGTAATGGGTGTAAATTGGAGCATAGGAGGTTCAAGGTGAATATCCGAAAAAATTTTTTTTACTGTGAGAGTGACAGAGCACTGGAACAGGCTGCCCAGGGAGGTTGTGGAGTCTTCTTCACTGGAGACATTCAAAACCCACCTGGATGCATTCCTGTGTGATGTACTCTAGGAGACCCTGCTCTGGCAGGGGGGGTTGGACTAGATGATCTTTCGAGGTCCCTTCCAGCCCCTTAGATTCTATGATTCTATGATTCTATGAAATGATACAAGTTCTAAGATTTTAATGTAAAACATAACATGAATTAAGATTAATATATAACTAGATATAGACGGCAAAAAGTTTATATCCTTTCTCAACATAAAAAAGTTACTGTGTTTTTTGCTTCATATGCAACGGTTGAATCATTAAGGAAGTAAAAACTATCATTAAGGACTTAAATGAGGAGTAGCCAAACTTTTCTCCAATAAGCTATCATGCACACTTTTAGCCTGCATGCATCCTGTCTCTCACACTTTCCAAGGCAAGTCATACACTGTAACAGAAAAATAAAAACATGCTTATTAGCTCATTTGGAATTTTAACATTGAAAAATTATTGTGTTCTTCGATGGAGATGGGAAACAAAGCAGCAAAACCTGTGTTAAAGTATAGTTAAGAGTAAGAATATAAGAATAGATCATATTACCAGGGATGTTATAAAAAGAAAATGCATAATTAAAGCACTCAGTAAAACATAACTCTACCCCATAGTGATGCATTCCAACACCCACACAGTTATGATTATGAGAGTTATTTAGCATCTGGAAGTCCTAGTTACCATACTGTAATGTTTTTGTTATCTTTTGGTTGCTGATGAGTGCTTGCAAACACAGTCTTCATTACTTTTTTTTCTATTGGAATTTTCTCGGTGTCTAAAAACTCACTCTATAAGTGACAAAAAAACCTAAATATAATATGATCACATATTTCTAATGATTGAAGATAACAGCATAATTAATTTTGGAAATAATTTGCATTATCTTCCTAGTATTATGCTGTTTGAAGGGGCCTGAATAATTGGCATAAAATAATAAGAGCTCTGGAATACTTTGAAGTATATTAAAGAATACTTAAGGCCACTTCCATGCAGCTCTGGTATTGGCAAAAGGTCATTTTAAACAATGGACAATTAACAGATCCTTTGGCTTATGGAAAAATAGCACAAATCCTCTCAAAACCATAGTTGATAAATATATTTTAACCATTTTTCTCATTTAAACACAGAACCATAGAATAGTTTAGGTTGGAAGGGACCTTAAAGTTCATCTAGTTCCAGTCCCATGGCCCTGCCATAGGCAGGGACACTTTCTGCTACAAAATGCATTGATTGAAGACGCATGTGACCATTTAAACTATGGACAGCAGTCTCAAGGTTAGGCTTTTAAACTATATTAGCCTGGGAATTCTCTTTTTTTGCTTCAGCTAGATGGTTAGTGAACCAGCGTTCAAAAATCTTGAAGTATATAAAGAAATTTATGCACAGGGTTGGAATTCAAACTTGTTATTTTTGATCTCAGAAAAATATTTAATGATAATCAGATAGCACAAGTGAAATAAAGGCAAACTAAAAACAAAACAAAACAAAAAGGAACTTGATCAAGTTCTAGAAATGCAGGCTTTACATGGCATTTAATTTTAATTTTCAGTGTAGCCTGTAATGGTTTCTTTGGTCTGAAAGGTGACCATAATGGCTACTTGGGAACACAGCATTCTGTGTAGCTAATTTTCAAGTGTAATAGTCCACATTGTGGAATATTTTGTGTTTGTTTTGTGTGTTGTTTTTTTTTTAATGAACAGATAAATGCCATTTTCGTAAAGTCTTCATTTCATATGAACTGTTATAGTCCTTTAATGGATTGTGAGAGACAAATGTAATTTGGTGAACTTTAAGGATATTTGAGTCCATGTTCAGCATTTGTTGTCCAATATTTAATTAACTGTAAGTTATCAAACAAAAAATCAGCTTTAAATTGTATTCCATGGCAGTTAAAAACTTTTGTGTTGTGCAGCAATGAAAATGATAGAAATTCTTAATTTGTCTTCAAACAACAATAGTTTTCAAAGAATGTGCAAAAATATTGTAATAACATGAAAACTGATTGTATTTGGAGAGAGTAAGTACAGATCGACCTTAATTATAAAACATTTTCTTAACCCTCTGGTAATGAAATTCAGGCCTGAAGCACTGGATTCATACTGGAAATCAACTGCAGTTGCACATACTTTCATTAAATCCAGGTTAATTCCACTAAGTTTATGCAACTTCTGGATAAACTTGGGAGAACTATATCGTCTTAAGCACACGATTTCTTAATACTTACCTTCTGGATTTCAAAGTTAAAACCAAAATTTTTAGTGTTTTCTAAAATTGTTGTCTTAGGAAAGAAAAAAATCTCGAATAATGTATTAGTAAAAGCCAGGAAAGCTAGAACTAAACATCTGCTACATTAAGATCTTGAAGTGTTTGTGGAAATATTAGCCTGCTTATTTTCATATAGTAAGTTTGCAAGAAATAGAGGTTCTGTGCCATTGAAGACAAGGAGCTGTTGCAGAATCAAAGCTAGCATGTGGGTCTCTAGATTTTAAATTCCATGCTGTAGTAATTAGACCACGGTTATCTCCAGGATAGCTTGTGGGCCTTGTATCTGCCTGCCTCTCACATTGTTTAGGGAAAAATCCTACTTTGTTAAAAGTGCTTATTATAGAAATGTTTCACATTTTATTTAGTGAACAGAAACTAAGAAAATCCAAAGGAAAGTAGTAGTACTGAGTACTCTTACACCTATGTCCCAGAGCAACAAATAATACTTTTTTTTCCTCATTTGAACCTCATTCATGAGAGTTTTGTTGTTAACTTGATCCAGATGACAGATCAAAGCATAGTTCCTGACTGCCACCTTGCTAAAATATTTTTTAAAAGACAGTTTTAATATTACAGTTTTACAGTTACAGATTGCTGTTAAGCTATTTAGTCTGTTACCAGTCAATCAAAGACTTTCGCTTCACTTCAGTAGATCCTTAGTTAAACTCAACAGAATTTGAGGAGGACAAGAAATATCTGTCAGTTTTCTTACAGTGCTAGATCATAAATTCTTTGTTAAGTGGGTTAAAAATTCAGTTACACATACCATTCATGACCTTGACAGCTTAGCAAATAGTGATACCTGAGGATCAAAGACAACTGTTTCAAGCCCTAAGGGTTAATATACCTGTGCACAAAGATTTAAGCTGCTTTTGATTCTTCTATCATTCTCTTATTTCAAAATGGATGCAGTATTTATTGAATGTAGTCAATAATTTAAAGCAAAAAAGTCTATGGAAACTGTTGAACCTACAACTACTCAGGCTATACCTGGTCTGCAGGAAATGCAGTTAACTAATCGTTACATTTTACAAATTAACATCTTTTCTTTCCTAGTATAAATCCAAATTTAAAACTGCTCTACCTCAGATGTGGGCCTGGTGTTCACCACACTATTCCAAAAAGAACTGTTGTTATGATAATTTTGTTTTCAGAACTGTGGCTATGTAAATTTTGAGAAACCCTGTTTTAAAGAAAACACAATAAACACAGTTTTGAGAGGAAAATGTGAATAACATTGTGAACTGCACAACATAAGTCTTTCAGATTTGGAGTAATTTGTGCATAGTAACGTATGACAGATATTAGATACGGCACAGTTGAAATGCACAAACAGTCATCACTCTAATTTTCATGAGTTGTACATTCCAAGACCAAGTTCCCCAGTCACCCAGAAAAGCAATTGAATAATCTTTTGTGCCTTCAAAAGTAGTGTAAGACAAGGTCTTGGATGTTCTTGAACAGGAAATTGTCAGGTATGCTCAGGGTGTTGCAGGAAATGCTGGCATTGGCAAGTCAGTAGGAGGTGTTTTTCCCTTGCACTCAGTACTGAAGCAGTGTCCCAGTGTGTTGATATGGGACCCAGACCATGAGGATTTACTGTCTGTTTGATACACCGACATCCTATAATGCATACACCTTTCTGTGTGCTTCTGTGTGTGTTTGTAGGTAAGTGTAGGGGTGTGAAACCCTGAGGTCCTGAATTAATTGCAATGTGATTAAAGAATTTCTTCCTCAAATAAAAATATACCTGGCATTTCAAAGCCTACTAAAGATGAAGAGTTAGCAAGGGAAGCAAACAGAAGTAATTTCACAGATTTTGGTTTAAAAAGACCTGAAAAGGATGGTATTATTCCTCTGGGTGTCTTTACTTTTGTTCCTCCTCTGGAAATCCTCTTGGTTTTCTTTCTCCAAAGTCCTGCTTTTAAAAGTTTGAAATTGTGCCATGTTTTATAAAACCTTATATAAAACTAAGCATACCTGAAAAATACAGTTCAGTTAGGAAGTGTAACAGAGACAATAGCTAAAGCAAAGGCAAACATAATATCAAAAATTTAGTTATCATTGTGAAGAGCTAGAAAATAAAACTAAAAAGCCTTTAGAAATAATATTTTGCAAAATATTTAGGATCATTTTAAAAAGTTAAAGACAATCTCAAATCATACAAAAAAATTGAATGGCTTGATGATCACTGAAGTGGAAAAGAAATTCTTGTTTAACATTTCTTATGTATTTTGCTTCCACAACATTGAAGGAAGCCTACTACAGCATTAACATTTCTTTGTGCACATTTTACTGCAATCTGGCATCCAAAAGGAAGAAACATTAGAAGTGGTTTATTTATATTGCA
Organism: Chaetura pelagica; assembly: GCF_000747805.2. Taxonomy (NCBI): domain Eukaryota; kingdom Metazoa; phylum Chordata; class Aves; order Apodiformes; family Apodidae; genus Chaetura; species Chaetura pelagica. The sequence continues at coordinate 1,278,632 of NW_009951855.1, read as the reverse complement.
GCACCAAATTAGAAAGATGACATCATTCATTTACAGTTCTTATCCCATGACACGTTTAATCCCCAACACCTCATTACAGGGGACACTTTTAGGATTGCATATATCATCTTGTTTAACTTTTGCATTCTTTTATGGAATACAGTTGTAAGGTAGGAAATTTAAGGCTGTTCATTGATAAGAAAATAAACTAATAAAATGTTAGGAGCTTCCCAAAGAGGCAGAATATTACAGCATTTACAGTAAGTGGGTTATTATTTGTCTATTAATTCTCTATATCTTCCATTCTTTTGTTCAAAAGTCCTTCCTCTTTGAATATAAAGAAACATGCCATGATGATTCAGACTGAGTTGGTCTTTTGGCAAAATTGTTAGAAGTCTATAGCAGAAGTTCATAGAGCTGTATCCTTCCATCCCCTTATCCAGGAGGGAGAAAATGAAATTGTTTCAGCTGTGCCGAAAACAGTGTTAAAAATGTGAAATGATACCATACAGTGCCAGTGCAATTCCTGTTAAAAGGAATCCATCATTTGACCTATGAAGGACACTGATTCTGTACCACACTGAGAAGGGGTGCTGAGAAAGAGTCTGAAAGAGTCTGAAATGCTGAAGCAAGTGCACATCTGATCTGTGACTGTGCCTCTGTTGTATTGTGGATGCCTTAAAGGTTTGGGTTGGTTGGTTGTTTTTACTGAGTACAAGTCTCCTTCTGGAAAATAGTTTTCTGTGATCCTTCTAACACATCATACAAAGTACTTGAGAACCATTGTGACGTATAAAAAAAAAGCCACATTTCCTGTGATCCCTGTGGTTCATAGCTTTCCTCACATGTTTTGTTATACTTCAAATATTATGTAATATGAATATTTAGTTTGCTTTTATTCCAAATCTCTTTTCTACTTTAGAAAAAAAACCAAACATTTAAATTGGGGAATGTAATAACAATTACTGAGGTATGAAATTTTCTATTAAAACATACTTATCAGTGAAATTTTCCTAACAGAAATTTTGATATGGGATTGTTCTCATAGGAAAATCAATTTACAGTAGTCCTGGAATTAAATTCACCATATACTAGCTATGGGACACCAGCTGTGTCATGGCCACTTTGAATTGGAAGTCAGTTAGACCTGTTAATATAGGAACATGCTTGACAAAATGACTTGCGTTTAAATTCACCTGTTTATGTTGGTTCTTTAGAACTTATTCATTTGGTCAAAGTCTCTGGGGTAATGTGTGTATCCAGCATCCTCACTGGAGTTGCAATGAATTCTGCTATCTTGAAGCATGGCTAGAGCTAATCTGTGGCTTTTTGCAGCTGATTTCAATCTCTTTATTGTTCACTGAAAGTGTCTATGTACAAAGGAGACTTGCTTCTGCTTGGCTAACTCAAATGATGTCCACATAGAGAACTGGCACAAAGTAGGTAATGCTCATTCATGAACAAACTTTGTCTTATAGGTTTCAGGTGAGATTATTGAACAAGGTGTGTTCAGACTCCTTTTTTTCTTTCAGTCATCTGCATGATATTGATTTTATACATCTCTTATTGATTCTTCTAATTTTGGAAGAGGTCTTTGAGAGTTTACAGAATTTTCTTCTAGGTTTTGTTAGTACAAAAAAAAAAAAGAAGAGTAAAACTTGATAATAGGTTTGCCTGAGACAGCCTTCAGTCCTACTGTCAGAAAAATAAGTACTGTATTGGGCAATTGGTAACAAGATATTTTTGGTATCATGAGCAAAGTTTGAATTCCTTCAGTCTATGTATTTTCATGGTATGGAGTAAATGTAATAGTGATAAAGAGCAGTGATGTGTCTTGTTATCTTGTGGTGACATAGATTTTATTGTCTATACACAGCAGTAGCTGAAGTATCTTTTTTCAAGATCCATATCTAAGACTATATTTCATTCAGGAACATGTGTCAAGTTCCATAATCGGTTCTCTAATTGCCTTTGTCTTTATCAGTTAGTTTTCAGATTCTTTTAACTTACTGTTACCAGGGTAATTCTGGTGTACAATTAAAATAATAAGCAAAAAATAGAGCTTTTAGCATAATTATTAATTATTTTTGTTGACATGCCTCAGTAGCTGACTGAATATTTGAAGTATACTTAATATGCCTTTCGGTGAGGTTTTACCAGGTAATTGGCAAAGCATCAAAATAGAGTGGAAAAAAATAGGGAACTGTTCTGAAAGAGTAAATTTAGAAAAGCTGGAGTGCTTCTTCTGACACCCCTCAAACAACATTCTTGATCATATCAATTTCTGACTTGTGCAATTCTACTCATGTGAAAACTGAGGCAGAAGATGTGTTCACATGCTGTATCTTTTTCTATTTCCTTTTCTTTGTAAGCCAGCAGTCTGGGTTTCTGTTGTTAGATTCTTACAGTCGCCAAGAAAAAAATAATAAAAAAATAAAAGAGAGCTAAGGTCTTCCTAAAACACTGTTAGAATAATATGTCAGAATGTAACAGAATTGTTTCCCTTTGCATCTTAAACAGACACAAAACAGAATGAAACTGATGGCAGATAACTATGATGATGACCATCACCACTACCACCACCATCATCACCACCACCATCATCGATCTCCTGGGAGGCCACAACACTCCAACCACAGACCCTCTCCAGATCAGGTTAGTCACCTCTTTTTTTCACTGTCAGTTTTAGAATTTTACTATTTTTATATTTCAAAATGTTCCAAAGAAATAATAAGCATGTGATGTGCTATTTGAACTGAAATAGCTCTGGTATCTATTTTCATCCCTGAAACAGTTTAAACATTTTTACTTTTGTCTGGTGTCTTATATTTTACTTCCCTACTTTAGAGGCTTCTAATAATTTTGTAAGTCAACTTTTTCTATAGAAAAATCAGTGAAAAATCTAATTAGTGGCTACTAGTGATTTCAGAAGTATACTCTTTTTGAGATAATTTTTTGTTTATTTTAAGTAAATGGGTTATTCATTGGTATTGAAAAACCTGTGCAGCAGTTCCACTGGGAAACTTGTAAACCAATCATACTAAAATGTTTTTGAAAGTATCTTTCTGTTGAAGTTTTCAGATATAAATATAGATTAAATATAGATATAGATTAAAATAAACAGTGGCACATGTTTAACTAGGCAAGATAAACCAAATTTTAAAATGCTTAGTAATTCTATGTTATTCTTAGAATGTTATTAGGCTTAGAATATTATTCTGCTTAGAATCCTGTTTTTCAGAAGGGGCAATTAACTGTCCTAGTAACATGGTCTTCTATGTTAAGACTATGCTACCTGAGCATGCCAGCATTGAAACATTTCTCCTGCACCTAGGATGGCCAAACATCCATAAGTCCATTACTGTTTGATTTGGTAAATTTCCACATTGGTTTACAAAGACATTTTCTTGAACAGAAAATACTTTTGCAATTATGTAACTAATTTGCTTTTATTGATTATATTGTAGCATATTAATGATATGAAATCTAAGTGAAAATTAAAAAATAAAATTATTAAAACAAATTTATTGTCACATGGTTTAAAATGAATACTTATGTCATGTATGTTTGGAATGAGGAGGTTGCAATGGTTTGTGGCTTATTAGCATTCCAACACTTTTGGAATATTTCAAGTCTTTTGGAATACTTCTGTGTGTTTCTTTAGATAATGTTGCTGTCAATAGGCAGACATTTGCCAAGTGTCCAGTGTGCAAGCTCAGTACTTGTGGTTCATGGACAACTGGGTGAAGCAGAAACCTTGACTGGAACATTTGTTGTTTTAATGTGTTTGATTTTTCCAAACAGAAAATGCTGTATCCAGATCCATAAAAAATAAAATATCTGCTTTAAATTTATAGTTATAATATTGGAAATTATGCTATAGCATAGCTGTAACTGTTAGTAAGGTTGTTATAATTATTAGTATAAATATACACAAATTTTCGTGACAAATGTATCTCATCCTTTAAATAGCCTTCTGCCAGCAAACATCTTTTCATAATTATTTTCTGAGGTGTCTGAGGCTGTTAAAAATTTGTTATGCTAAAAAATAGCTTGTGTGTACGTGCTTACGTGTGTGTATATGAAATGCTAAACCACAAGAAATACAAATGAAAGAAGCTAAGCCATCATAGATGAAATTTCAAGAAACAAATTTCGATTTTTCCAATGAAACAGACATGAGCTGTGCTGCCAGCAGGCTGTGTGTTTCGAGCTGATACTGGGAGCTACTGGTCTATTTCAATGAAATGTGCTTAATAAGTAGAGATCTTGTCAGATCCGGATAGAGTCTGACCTGAAGATGACTTTCAAATATTAATATAGACTTCTTTTCACTATAGGACTCTTTAGCCTAATACAACAGGTAAGAGTTGAAAGATGTTGGGGTTTAGGAGTAAGTCAGTCACAATAGGACAAGTTATTCATGTGTGTATTTATCTGAAGGAAGAAAAACATTCTATAGAAGCAAGTAATTCTTTTTCAAATCGAGAACCCTGGGGAAAATTAAAACATTGCTTTTATTTGAAGAATCATTGTTTGATACAAAGTTAGTTTATAAGTTTATAACTTCTAGGTAGAAATAAAAGGAGAAAATGTTAGTGACGTTAGAGGATGTATGATAGTTTACTTAATTGTGAATAGGAGACAAAGAGGCAAATGATACCTTTTTAGCATGACCAATAGACAGGAACTGGTAAGTATGAGAAGAGTCAAGTTATTGTATATCAACTGAAAAAACCCAGCACAACCCCTCCCCCTCCCAAAAAAACAGAACTCAGAATCCTTCAAGTTCTTGGAACACTTTAAAAACAACTTTTTCTTTCAGAAATTTGGGGTGGTTATTAAGGACTTGCTGCCTTCGTTATAGTTCTGTTTCTGATTATCAGAGAGAAGTTGGCCGAGTTTATAAAAGAAGGCAAGATTTTCTGAAAATTACCATGAAATAAAAAAGGTTTTGTCTTTCTGCAAGGAATAGAAAGAGAGAAACAGAATGAGGGCAAGAGATGTGGAAAAAAAAAGGTAACAACCACCTCTGTGTTACTGAAACCCAGGCTATGGTTTCAACTAATTCAAGCAATGTAAGACTGTAAAGAAAACTGGAGGCCTAAGACAATGTAGGAGGGCTAAGCATTGAGTGAAGACAATGCTTTTCAGTGCACAAGAAAAGGTTACTTAAGAATGGATAAGGAGCATAATGAAAGTCTGTATCAAAACATCTTCAAGAGTTTAAAAAACTTAATAAATTATACAAATTATGGAAATGGATACATTCTTAAAATAGAGCACAAAAATGCTAACTATTTTACCAGTATTTACTAGTATCTCAGTCTTACGCTGAAATATTAATGATTGTATTCAACAGCTTTCATGTAGGATATAGGTGATCCTTGGACACTTGAAGAAGGCAAATATTGTTCTCATCTTTACAAACAAAAAGTATGGGGATTTCTGAATAATTTTATTTAGACCCTGGAAAGTTATGAGCTAAGTTATTACTCAGCGAATTAATAGAAGGCCATTAGCCTTTTTACTGTTCATTTTCAGGACCTTGATGCCTGTATCAGACTGTATGACAAAGTCTATCCATCTCAGGGTATATCACATCCCTTTATACTTGCTTTGCCGTTATCCTCTTGTCATAATCATTACCTGGTGGCTCTTACTCTAGACCAGATAAACTATTTTTATGTTACGTTCTTGAATATATGAGATTGTTTATCACTGTGTGCTCACTTTATTCTTGCTCGCTTTCCTAGCTGACAGTTCTGGGCCACCTTTAAAACAGAATGCAGGTCTAGATGTCTGTTACTTAGCATACTTTTCCTATATTTGGTCTACCTGTATTTGTCAAGGACAAATTATGTAAAGGAAATCTAATTAAGGATAACTGGCCTTGTGGCTAATGAAGTGGTATCCGTAACATATTTTGAATTCATAAGGCCTTTAACAGTGTCCTACTAATTTTGTAATATCCAAATAAATACCTTAATTTGTAATATAGTTCATGTAATGTAAAATGCATTACAATAGTAAAAGTATAAACAACACTATTACAATTTAATTATGAAACCACCCTGAGGTGGGTGTGCAACTGATTCAAATAATGTGCTGCAGACAAATTTATCATTACTCATGTTCAGACATGGGGGGTGTTCACAGCAGGGTTCCAAAGAGGTCTGTCCTTCATCTACCCCTGTGGAGTATTTTTTTTGAAAATATTTCTGTGATGAAATAGAAAAAAACATTAATATTGTTTATAAGGAACCATGCTGCAAGCAACTGCTCAGTAAACTGCTTCAGTCTCAATAAACTGGAAAGACAGTCTAGAATACATAATCTGAAATACTGTAAAGACAAGTCCATTTACAAGGGAGAAGTCACATGTATTGATGAGGCGATAGTACAGAAAAAGGAATCTGGGTTGCACATAATATGTGGCAATGATGGAATACTCTTGCAATGAAATTGGACCTAACTCTGGGATGGATGTAATACTAAAAAGGAAACAGGAAGCAATTATTCTGTTTTTTCGAGCACTGGTGAGACTTCATCTGAAAAGCTCTGTACAGTTTTGATCACCACACTTTAAGAAAAATAGGCAAATTAGAAAGGGACAAAAGGAGAGCAACAAGAATGATAGGAGTTCTAGAGAGTATGACCTGTGAGGAAGGCTTAAAGAATTGGGTTTGTTTAGTCTAGGAAGTACTAAAGGGGAGACATAAGTCTTCTAATACATAAAATGTTGTTATAAAGAAGACAATGATCAATTGTATTCCAGTGCCCACTGGAGTGGTAAATTTAATTTATACCAAGAATACCTAGGTTATTAAAATAAGAAACTTTTCCACCATCAGTCTAATTAATATGTTAGTGGAAAGAAAGTATGGACACTGTTTCATGTAGGTGTAATGGAACCTCCTTTCTGGGAGATTTTTAAGAACAGGTTAGATGAATATCTGGGACATATGATAATAGGTTTATTTCATCTTGTGTTGGTGCAGTGGGCACAGAGTAAGTGTTCTCCTGGAATACTGCCATCTCTAATTTTCCACAGCCTCTGTGAGCAATGGATTAGCTCAGCAAAAGCTTACTTGTAAAGCATGAAAATAGGAGATCCATAGCAAAATCCTTGCTGAAATAATCTTTGAAAACAGTACAGTCAATGATCATTATGAGTGAAGTCTAGTCATTGACGTAGCTTATGTTTTTCAATAATGGATTTTATTTTTTACTTTCTGTGTTGTCTTATTTACCATTCTGTACAGCATTCTTCTGTACAACAATTTGATTGCCATGTGCCACACAAAGCTGTATTTCCCATTCAATAGTGTATTACCTATAAATTCTAGATACATGTATTTTGATGACTAATCCAACATACTGTTAGTGGTTTGAAACCACAGAATTAACTGAGAAAAATAATAAACATGCAAAAGTTGGGGATATTTAGTCTGAAGAAAAGGAAGCTGAGAGGAAACCTCTTTGCCCTCTGCAACTACTTGAAAGGACATTGTAAAGAGGTAGGCACTGGTCTGTTCTCACAAGTAACTGGGAGTAGAACCAAGAGGCCTCAAACTGCGCCAGGGGAGGGTTACTCTAGACATTAGGAAGAACTTTTTCACTGAAAGGGTTGTCAGACATTTGAACATGCTGGCCGGGGTGGTGGTTGAGTCTCCATCCCTGGGTGTGTTTAAAATTAATCTTGATGTGGTTCTTGGTAATATGGCTTAGTGCTGGACTTGGTAGAGTTAATGGTTGGACTCAATGATCTTGAAGGTCTTTTCCAACCTAAGTGATTCTATGAAATCATCAGAGAGCATTTTTAATTTTGTAAGGAGACAAGAGAGTGGTGCATATTGTAATATAAACGTCCTTTAATTTAGTTAATGCTGGGAGGATTTTTGAAAGTTTTCCCACAAGTTCTGGAGAGAAAGGTAAACATACAATTTCTCATTTCTATGGATAATGCTGGATTATATACTACTTTTATGGAGATAAATACATTTATTTTATTATACATGGCTGTAAAAGTGCGTTCATGTGAGTGTATATTTGTTTAGAAGAAGAAATTTCTGATCTAAAACACTGTGAGTCCATTCCCTCTTTAAAGAGGATGGTTTACAACCAGTTTCTTGGAATAAAAATACTCACACATCCTGCTTGAAATATGCATATATTTTATGTGGTTCTGCTTGGTTCAGGTATTGATATTTTGTTTTAATGACCATAGGTTTTTTTTATAACTGTTACCTGATACCATGTCCTGCTATGGGCAGCATGTGGCAGCATGGCTCTAGATGTGGGAAAGGATGGGATCTCTGACTTCATTTGAAAGAACTAGTTGGTTTTTGCAGATGTGATGAACGTGTTTAGGTCTTTAGGCTGCTGCTGGGAAGCAAAGTCAGGTTGCCATTCACGTCTTGTCTTTATCCCTTTCTGTTTAGAGGTATCGGTTGGCAACCTTTTTTCTCCTTGTATGTCTGGATTTAAATACTGGGGAAGATGTAACAAAGCTCCACAAGCAGTAGGAAAACTAACTGTCCTCTGCCCATACACATGGTAACTTTACAGCAAGTAATGATGTGTTCTCTAGTTTTCTTGGTGCATCTGATTTTTATTTGATATGAATATGTTTCTGGGAATCAGGTGCTGCCATGTCAATAACTTTGCAATATTAACCATTTTTATTAGTCATCAAAAAACTTGGGAAAAAGATAATTTTGCACCTTTGCACTAAAAACTTAAATTTATTCTCTTCAGTTTTGGCTTGCAAGTTGGCAATCTTTCTTAAGTCCCACCTGGAAACATTTTGGCAGTCAGTGTGTATCCTGGAGTGCAGGAGCAATACTCCTAGCATGAAAATGAGCTTAATAAGCATTCTGTACTAACTTCAGTTTCCAAGGATGTGTAATATGTAGCCCCTTGTAGAGTGCTTTCCAGTAATCTAATCTGGATCATTGCGTCCAAGATCTCACTGCAACAAAAAGAACCTGTGGCTAAAAAAATTTGAACTTCCAGATGTAGAAGCTGTCCTGTCCCATAGTGCAGATTTCAGCACAAAGCCTACTGCCCAGTTCCCTGTCTCTCTTATTTAGCACCTCTGCACACTTACTGGTTTTCATGAAAAGCTTTTCTTTTGCCCACATTATCTTTCAGTTTTCTTCCTTGAATTGAAACTGCTTTGTGTCACACAAGTGACTGTGAGCTCTTGAAGCAGGTTGCTCTCACTGTAGGAAGTTGATAGGAATCAGCAGCCTTGTATTCCCTGCTGCAGCTGCCTTACTGTACTGCAGTCCTTTTGCCTTTTTTTTTTT